>NW_026777464.1:0-300000 GCF_028023285.1 Balaenoptera ricei | reverse complement strand
GTCACCATGAGCACTGTAACCATGAGCCCTATCACCATGGGAACTGTCACCATGGGAACAGTCACTATGGGCACTGCCATGATGAGCACTGTCACCATGGGAACTCTCACCATGAGCACTATCACCATGGGAAATGTCACCATGGGCACTGTCACCATGGGCGCTGTCACCATGGAAACTGTCACCATGAGCACTATAATCATGGGCAGTGCCACCATAAGGAATTTCACCATTGTAACACCAACCATATACACCGCCAGCATGAGCACAGTCACCATGGGGACTGTCAACATGAGCACTGTCACCATGGGAAATGTCTACATGAGCACTATCACCATGATCACTATCACCAAGGGCACTGTCACCATGAGCACTATCACCGTGGACAATGTCACCATGAGAACTATCACCGTGAGCACTATCACCATGGGAAGTGTCACCGTGAGAACTGTCACCATGGACATTGTCACCGTGGGCACTGTCACCATGAGCACTGTCACCATGAGCACTGTCACTGTTGGTACTGTCACCATGAGCAATGTCACCATTGGCACTGTCACCATGTGCCCTGTCACCATAGGCACTGTCACCGTGGACACTGTCACCATGAACAATATCATCATAGGCAGTGCCACCATAAGGAATTTCACCATGGGAACTCCAACCATGTATAGCACCAGCATGAGCATAGTCATCATGGTCAGTGTCACCATGAACACTGCCACCATGGGCACTTTCAACATGGGCACAGTCACCATGCGAACTATCACCATAAGGACTACCACCATGAGCAATATTACTATGAACACTATCACCAAGGACACTGTCAACGTGAGCACTATCACCGTAAGCACTATCACCATGAGCACTGTCACCGTGAGCACTGTCACCATGGGCAATTTCAACATGGCCACTGTCACCATGGGCACTGTCACCATGGGAACTCTCACCATGAACACTGTCACCATGGGAAATGTCATTATGGGCAGTGTCACCTTGGGCACTGTCACCATGGGCAGTGTCACCATGAGCACTATTACCATGAGCAGTATCACCATGAGCACTATCACCATGGGCACTGTCACACTGAGCACTATTACCATGGGTACTATCACCAAGGGCACTGTCATCGTGAACACTGTCACCATGAGCACTGTTACTGTGGGCCTTGCCACCATGAGCACTGTCATCATGGCCACTGTCACCATGCGGACTGCCACCATGAGCACTATCACAGTGGGCACTGTCACCATGAGAACTGTCACCATGGGCAGTGTATCCATGGGAACTGTCACCATGGGCACTATCATGGTGAGCACTATCACCATGGGAACTGTCACCATCGGAACAGTCACCATGCGCACTGTAACCATTGGCACTGCCACAGTGAGCACTGTCACAGTGAGCACTGTCACCATGGGAACTGTCACCATGTGCAGTGTCACCATGGGAACTCTCACTATGAGCACTGTCACCATGGGAAATGTCACTATGGGCAGTGTCACCATGGGCACTGTCACCATGGGTAGTGTCACCATGAGCACTATTACCATGAGCACTATCACCATGAGCACTATCATCACGGGCAGTGCCACCATGAGCACTATCACCGTGAGCACTATCACCATGGGTAGTGTCACCATGAGCAATATCACCATGGGCACTGTCACCATGAGCACTATTACAATGGGCATTATCACCATGAGCACTATCACCGTGAGCACTTTCAGTGTGGGCATTGTCACCATGTGCACTGTCACCATGAGCACTGTCACCATGAGCACTATCACCATGGCAAAGTTGACCATGGGAATGGTCACCATGGGCAATGTCAACATGAGCACTGTCACCATGGGCACTGTCACCATGGGCACTGTCACCATGGGTATGCTGACCATGGGCACTTTCAACATGGGCACTGTCACCATGCGAAAAGTCACCATGAGCACTATCACCATGAGCACTATCACCAAGGGCACTGTCACCATGAGCACTGTCACCGTGTGCACTGTCACAGTGGGCACTATCAACATGAGCACTGTCATCATGAGCACTGTCACCATAGGAAATGTCACAGTGAGCACTGTCACTGTGGGCACTATCACCGTGGGCACTGTCACCATAGGCACTGTCACCATGGACACTGTCACCATGAGCACTATCATCATCGGCAGTGCTACCATGAGGAATTTCACCATCGGAACTCCAACCAAGTACAACGCCAGCATGAGCACAGTCATTATGGGCAGTGCCACTATGAGCACTGTCACCATGGGCACTTTCAACATGGGCCCTGTCACCATGCGAACTATCTCCATGAGCACTATCAGCGTGAGCAATTTCACCATGAGCACTGTCACCATGGGCACTGTCACAATGAGCACTGTCACCATGGGCACTGTAACCATGGGGACTTTCACCCTGAGCACTATCACCGTGAGCACTATCACCATGGGCAGGGTCACCGTGAGCAATATCACCAAGGGCACTGTGACTGTGAGCACTATTACCATGGGCAATATCACCATGAGCACTATCACCGTGAGCACTGTCACCGTGGGCACTGTCATCGTGTGCACTGTCACCATGAGCACTATCACCATGTGAACTGTCTCCATGGGAATGGTCACCATGGGCACTGTCAAGATGAGCACTGTCACCATGGGAACTCTCACCATGAGCACTGTCACCATGGGAAATGTCACCATGGGCACTATCATCATGGGCAGTGCCACCATGAGGAATTTCACCATGAGAACTTCAACCGTGTACACCACCAGCTTTAGCACAGTCACCATGGGCTGTGTCACCATGAGCAGTGTCACCATGGGCACTGTCTCCATGCGAACTGTCACCATGAGCACTGTCACCATGGGCAATGTCACCATGAGCACTGTCACTGTGGGCACTGTCACCATGGGAACTGTCACCATGAGCACTATCACCGTGAGCACTATCACCATGGGCAGTGTCACTGTGAGCAATATCACCATCGCACTGTCACCATGAGCACTATTAACAAGGGTACTATCACCAAGGGCACTGTCACCATGAGCACTGTCTTCATGGGCACTGTCACCATAGGAACTGTCACCATGAGCACTGTCACTGTGGGCACTATCACCCTGAGCACTATCAAAATGGGCACTGTCACCATAGGCACTGTCACCATGGACACTGTCACCATGAGCACTATCATCATGGGCAGTGCTACCATGAGCAATTTCACCATCGGAACTCCATCCATGTACACCGCCAGCGTGAGCACAGTCAACATGGGCAGTGTCACCATGAGCAGTGTCCCCATGGGCACTTTCAACATGGGCCCTATCACCATGCGAACTGTCACCATGAGCACTATCACCATGAGCACTGTCACCATGAGCATAGTCACCATCGGGTCTGTCACCATGAGCACTATGACCGTGTGCACTATCACCATAGGTAGTGTCACGGTGAGCAATATCACCATGGGCACTGTCACCATGAGCACTATTACCATGGGCACTATCACCATGAGCACTATCACAGTGAGCACTGTCACCGTGGGCAATGTCACCATGTGCACTGTCACCATGAGCACTGTCACCATGAGCACTATCACCATGGGAAGTGTCAACATGGGAACGGTCACCATGGGCACTGTCAACGTGAGCACTGTCAGCATGGGAACTCTCACCAGGAGCACTGTCTCCATGGGAAATGTCACCCTGGACACTGTTCACTATGGGAAGTGTCACCATGAGCACTGTCACCATGGGCACTGTCACTATGGACACTGTCTCCATGGGCACTCTCACCATGGACACTGTCACTGTGGAAAATGTCACCATGGGCACTGTAACCATCTACACTGTCCCCAGGAGCACTATCACCATGGACACTGTATCCATCAGCATTGTCCCCATGGGCACTGTCAATATGAGCACTGTCACCATGGGAACTCTCACCATGAGCACTGTCACCATGGCCAGTGTCACCATGGCCACTGTCACCATAAGCACTGTCACAAAGGGAAATGTCACCATGGGCACTCTCACCATTTGCTCTGTCACCGTGGGCACTGTCACCATGAGCACTGTTCAACATGGGCACTGTCACCTAGAGCACTGCCACTGTGGGCACTATCACCGTGAGCACTGTCACCATGAGCACTGTCACCATGGACACTGTCACCATGAGCATTGTGACCTTGAGCACTGTCACCATGGGAACTTTCACCATGGGCACTGTAACCATGGGCACTGTCACCATGGACAATGTCACCTTGGGAACCGTCACCATGGAAAATGTCACCATGGGCACTGTTGGCCATGGACACTGTCACCATGGGCACTGTGAACATGAGCACTGTCACCATGTAAACTCTTACCATGAACACTGTCACCATGGGAAATGTCACCATGGGCACTGTCACCATGGACACTGTCACCATGAGCACTATCATCATGGGCTGTGCTACCATGAGGAATTTCACCATCGGAACTCCAACCATGTACACCGCCAGCATGAGCACAGTCACCATGGGCAGTGTCACCATGAGCACTATCACCATGAGCACTATCACCATGTGCACTATCACCACGGACACTGTCACCGTGAGAACTATCACCGTGAGCACTGTCACCATGAGAACTGTCACCATGGGCCCTGTAACCATGGGAACTGTCACCATGAGCACTATCACCGTGACCACTATCAACATGGGCAGTGTCACCGTGAGCACTATCTCCGTGAACACTTTCACCATGACTACTATCACCGTGGGCACTATAAGCATGAGCACTATCACCATGAGCACTGTCACTGCGGGCACTGTCACCGTGTTCACTGTCACCATGAGCACTGTAACCATGAGTCCTATCACCATGGGAACTGTCACCATGGGAACAGTCACTATGGGCACTGCCATGATGAGCACTGTCACCATGGGAACTCTCACCATGAGCACTATCACCATGGGAAATGTCACCATGGGCACTGTCACCATGGGCACTGTCACCATGGGCGCTGTCACCATGGAAACTGTCACCATGAGCACTATAATCATGGGCAGTGCCACCATAAGGAATTTCACCATTGTAACACCAACCATATACACCGCCAGCATGAGCACAGTCACCATGGGGACTGTCAACATGAGCACTGTCACCATGGGAAATGTCTACATGAGCACTATCACCATGATCACTATCACCAAGGGCACTGTCACCATGAGCACTATCACCGTGGACAATGTCACCATGAGAACTATCACCGTGAGCACTATCACCATGGGAAGTGTCACCGTGAGAACTGTCACCATGGACATTGTCACCGTGGGCACTGTCACCATGAGCACTGTCACCATGAGCACTGTCACTGTTGGTACTGTCACCATGAGCAATGTCACCATTGGCACTGTCACCATGTGCCCTGTCACCATAGGCACTGTCACCGTGGACACTGTCACCATGAACAATATCATCATAGGCAGTGCCACCATAAGGAATTTCACCATGGGAACTCCAACCATGTATAGCACCAGCATGAGCATAGTCATCATGGTCAGTGTCACCATGAACACTGCCACCATGGGCACTTTCAACATGGGCACAGTCACCATGCGAACTATCACCATAAGGACTACCACCATGAGCAATATTACTATGAACACTATCACCAAGGACACTGTCAACGTGAGCACTATCACCGTAAGCACTATCACCATGAGCACTGTCACCGTGAGCACTGTCACCATGGGCAATTTCAACATGGCCACTGTCACCATGGGCACTGTCACCATGGGAACTCTCACCATGAACACTGTCACCATGGGAAATGTCATTATGGGCAGTGTCACCTTGGGCACTGTCACTATGGGCAGTGTCACCATGAGCACTATTACCATGAGCAGTATCACCATGAGCACTATCACCATGGGCACTGTCACACTGAGCACTATTACCATGGGTACTATCACCAAGGGCACTGTCATCGTGAACACTGTCACCATGAGCACTGTTACTGTGGGCCTTGCCACCATGAGCACTGTCATCATGGCCACTGTCACCATGCGGACTGCCACCATGAGCACTATCACAGTGGGCACTGTCACCATGAGAACTGTCACCATGGGCAGTGTATCCATGGGAACTGTCACCATGGGCACTATCATGGTGAGCACTATCACCATGGGAACTGTCACCATCGGAACAGTCACCATGCGCACTGTAACCATTGGCACTGCCACAGTGAGCACTGTCACAGTGAGCACTGTCACCATGGGAACTGTCACCATGTGCAGTGTCACCATGGGAACTCTCACTATGAGCACTGTCACCATGGGAAATGTCACTATGGGCAGTGTCACCATGGGCACTGTCACCATGGGTAGTGTCACCATGAGCACTATTACCATGAGCACTATCACCATGAGCACTATCATCACGGGCAGTGCCACCATGAGCACTATCACCGTGAGCACTATCACCATGGGTAGTGTCACCATGAGCAATATCACCATGGGCACTGTCACCATGAGCACTATTACAATGGGCATTATCACCATGAGCACTATCACCGTGAGCACTTTCAGTGTGGGCATTGTCACCATGTGCACTGTCACCATGAGCACTGTCACCATGAGCACTATCACCATGGCAAAGTTGACCATGGGAATGGTCACCATGGGCAATGTCAACATGAGCACTGTCACCATGGGCACTGTCACCATGGGCACTGTCACCATGGGTATGCTGACCATGGGCACTTTCAACATGGGCACTGTCACCATGCGAAAAGTCACCATGAGCACTATCACCATGAGCACTATCACCAAGGGCACTGTCACCATGAGCACTGTCACCGTGTGCACTGTCACAGTGGGCACTATCAACATGAGCACTGTCATCATGAGCACTGTCACCATAGGAAATGTCACAGTGAGCACTGTCACTGTGGGCACTATCACCGTGGGCACTGTCACCATAGGCACTGTCACCATGGACACTGTCACCATGAGCACTATCATCATCGGCAGTGCTACCATGAGGAATTTCACCATCGGAACTCCAACCAAGTACAACGCCAGCATGAGCACAGTCATTATGGGCAGTGCCACTATGAGCACTATCACCATGGGCACTTTCAACATGGGCCCTGTCACCATGCGAACTATCTCCATGAGCACTATCAGCGTGAGCAATTTCACCATGAGCACTGTCACCATGGGCACTGTCACAATGAGCACTGTCACCATGGGCACTGTAACCATGGGGACTTTCACCCTGAGCACTATCACCGTGAGCACTATCACCATGGGCAGGGTCACCGTGAGCAATATCACCAAGGGCACTGTGACTGTGAGCACTATTACCATGGGCAATATCACCATGAGCACTATCACCGTGAGCACTGTCACCGTGGGCACTGTCATCGTGTGCACTGTCACCATGAGCACTATCACCATGTGAACTGTCACCATGGGAATGGTCACCATGGGCACTGTCAAGATGAGCACTGTCACCATGGGAACTCTCACCATGAGCACTGTCACCATGGGAAATGTCACCATGGGCACTATCATCATGGGCAGTGCCACCATGAGGAATTTCACCATGAGAACTTCAACCGTGTACACCACCAGCTTTAGCACAGTCACCATGGGCTGTGTCACCATGAGCAGTGTCACCATGGGCACTGTCTCCATGCGAACTGTAACCATGAGCACTGTCACCATGGGCAATGTCACCATGAGCACTGTCACTGTGGGCACTGTCACCATGGGAACTGTCACCATGAGCACTATCACCGTGAGCACTATCACCATGGGCAGTGTCACTGTGAGCAATATCACCATCGCACTGTCACCATGAGCACTATTAACAAGGGTACTATCACCAAGGGCACTGTCACCATGAGCACTGTCATCATGGGCACTGTCACCATAGGAACTGTCACCATGAGCACTGTCACTGTGGGCACTATCACCCTGAGCACTATCAAAATGGGCACTGTCACCATAGGCACTGTCACCATGGACACTGTCACCATGAGCACTATCATCATGGGCAGTGCTACCATGAGCAATTTCACCATCGGAACTCCATCCATGTACACCGCCAGCGTGAGCACAGTCAACATGGGCAGTGTCACCATGAGCAGTGTCCCCATGGGCACTTTCAACATGGGCCCTATCACCATGCGAACTGTCACCATGAGCACTATCACCATGAGCACTGTCACCATGAGCATAGTCACCATCGGGTCTGTCACCATGAGCACTATGACCGTGTGCACTATCACCATAGGTAGTGTCACGGTGAGCAATATCACCATGGGCACTGTCACCATGAGCACTATTACCATGGGCACTATCACCATGAGCACTATCACAGTGAGCACTGTCACCGTGGGCAATGTCACCATGTGCACTGTCACCATGAGCACTGTCACCATGAGCACTATCACCATGGGAAGTGTCAACATGGGAACGGTCACCATGGGCACTGTCAACGTGAGCACTGTCAGCATGGGAACTCTCACCAGGAGCACTGTCTCCATGGGAAATGTCACCCTGGACACTGTTCACTATGGGAAGTGTCACCATGAGCACTGTCACCATGGGCACTGTCACTATGGACACTGTCTCCATGGGCACTCTCACCATGGACACTGTCACTGTGGAAAATGTCACCATGGGCACTGTAACCATCTACACTGTCCCCAGGAGCACTATCACCATGGACACTGTATCCATCAGCATTGCCCCCATGGGCACTGTCAATATGAGCACTGTCACCATGGGAACTCTCACCATGAGCACTGTCACCATGGCCAGTGTCACCATGGCCACTGTCACCATAAGCACTGTCACAAAGGGAAATGTCACCATGGGCACTCTCACCATTTGCTCTGTCACCGTGGGCACTGTCACCATAAGCACTGTCACCATGAGCACTGTTCAACATGGGCACTGTCACCTAGAGCACTGCCACTGTGGGCACTATCACCGTGAGCACTGTCACCATGAGCACTGTCACCATGGACACTGTCACCATGAGCATTGTGACCTTGAGCACTGTCACCATGGGAACTTTCACCATGGGCACTGTAACCATGGGCACTGTCACCATGGACAATGTCACCTTGGGAACCGTCACCATGGAAAATGTCACCATGGGCACTGTTGGCCATGGACACTGTCACCATGGGCACTGTGAACATGAGCACTGTCACCATGTAAACTCTTACCATGAACACTGTCACCATGGGAAATGTCACCATGGGCACTGTCACCATGGACACTGTCACCATGAGCACTATCATCATGGGCTGTGCTACCATGAGGAATTTCACCATCGGAACTCCAACCATGTACACCGCCAGCATGAGCACAGTCACCATGGGCAGTGTCACCATGAGCACTATCACCATGAGCACTATCACCATGTGCACTATCACCACGGACACTGTCACCGTGAGAACTATCACCGTGAGCACTGTCACCATGAGAACTGTCACCATGGGCACTGTAACCATGGGAACTGTCACCATGAGCACTATCACCGTGACCACTATCAACATGGGCAGTGTCACCATGAGCACTATCTCCGTGAACACTTTCACCATGACTACTATCACCGTGGGCACTATAAGCATGAGCACTATCACCATGAGCACTGTCACTGCGGGCACTGTCACCGTGTTCACTGTCACCATGAGCACTGTAACCATGAGCCCTATCACCATGGGAACTGTCACCATGGGAACAGTCACTATGGGCACTGCCATGATGAGCACTGTCACCATGGGAACTCTCACCATGAGCACTATCACCATGGGAAATGTCACCATGGGCACTGTCACCATGGGCACTGTCACCATGGGCGCTGTCACCATGGAAACTGTCACCATGAGCACTACAATCATGGGCAGTGCCACCATAAGGAATTTCACCATTGTAACACCAACCATATACACCGCCAGCATGAGCACAGTCACCATGGGGACTGTCAACATGAGCACTGTCACCATGGGAAATGTCTACATGAGCACTATCACCATGATCACTATCACCAAGGGCACTGTCACCATGAGCACTATCACCGTGGACAATGTCACCATGAGAACTATCACCGTGAGCACTATCACCATGGGAAGTGTCACCGTGAGAACTGTCACCATGGACATTGTCACCGTGGGCACTGTCACCATGAGCACTGTCACCATGAGCACTGTCACTGTTGGTACTGTCACCATGAGCAATGTCACCATTGGCACTGTCACCATGTGCCCTGTCACCATAGGCACTGTCACCGTGGACACTGTCACCATGAACAATATCATCATAGGCAGTGCCACCATAAGGAATTTCACCATGGGAACTCCAACCATGTATAGCACCAGCATGAGCATAGTCATCATGGTCAGTGTCACCATGAACACTGCCACCATGGGCACTTTCAACATGGGCACAGTCACCATGCGAACTATCACCATAAGGACTACCACCATGAGCAATATTACTATGAACACTATCACCAAGGACACTGTCAACGTGAGCACTATCACCGTAAGCACTATCACCATGAGCACTGTCACCGTGAGCACTGTCACCATGGGCAATTTCAACATGGCCACTGTCACCATGGGCACTGTCACCATGGGAACTCTCACCATGAACACTGTCACCATGGGAAATGTCATTATGGGCAGTGTCACCTTGGGCACTGTCACTATGGGCAGTGTCACCATGAGCACTATTACCATGAGCAGTATCACCATGAGCACTATCACCATGGGCACTGTCACACTGAGCACTATTACCATGGGTACTATCACCAAGGGCACTGTCATCGTGAACACTGTCACCATGAGCACTGTTACTGTGGGCCTTGCCACCATGAGCACTGTCATCATGGCCACTGTCACCATGCGGACTGCCACCATGAGCACTATCACAGTGGGCACTGTCACCATGAGAACTGTCACCATGGGCAGTGTATCCATGGGAACTGTCACCATGGGCACTATCATGGTGAGCACTATCACCATGGGAACTGTCACCATCGGAACAGTCACCATGCGCACTGTAACCATTGGCACTGCCACAGTGAGCACTGTCACAGTGAGCACTGTCACCATGGGAACTGTCACCATGTGCAGTGTCACCATGGGAACTCTCACTATGAGCACTGTCACCATGGGAAATGTCACTATGGGCAGTGTCACCATGGGCACTGTCACCATGGGTAGTGTCACCATGAGCACTATTACCATGAGCACTATCACCATGAGCACTATCATCACGGGCAGTGCCACCATGAGCACTATCACCGTGAGCACTATCACCATGGGTAGTGTCACCATGAGCAATATCACCATGGGCACTGTCACCATGAGCACTATTACAATGGGCATTATCACCATGAGCACTATCACCGTGAGCACTTTCAGTGTGGGCATTGTCACCATGTGCACTGTCACCATGAGCACTGTCACCATGAGCACTATCACCATGGCAAAGTTGACCATGGGAATGGTCACCATGGGCAATGTCAACATGAGCACTGTCACCATGGGCACTGTCACCATGGGCACTGTCACCATGGGTATGCTGACCATGGGCACTTTCAACATGGGCACTGTCACCATGCGAAAAGTCACCATGAGCACTATCACCATGAGCACTATCACCAAGGGCACTGTCACCATGAGCACTGTCACCGTGTGCACTGTCACAGTGGGCACTATCAACAGGAGCACTGTCATCCTGAGCACTGTCACCATAGGAAATGTCACAGTGAGCACTGTCACTGTGGGCACTATCACCGTGGGCACTGTCACCATAGGCACTGTCACCATGGACACTGTCACCATGAGCACTATCATCATCGGCAGTGCTACCATGAGGAATTTCACCATCGGAACTCCAACCAAGTACAACGCCAGCATGAGCACAGTCATTATGGGCAGTGCCACTATGAGCACTGTCACCATGGGCACTTTCAACATGGGCCCTGTCACCATGCGAACTATCTCCATGAGCACTATCAGCGTGAGCAATTTCACCATGAGCACTGTCACCATGGGCACTGTCACAATGAGCACTGTCACCATGGGCACTGTAACCATGGGGACTTTCACCCTGAGCACTATCACCGTGAGCACTATCACCATGGGCAGGGTCACCGTGAGCAATATCACCAAGGGCACTGTGACTGTGAGCACTATTACCATGGGCAATATCACCATGAGCACTATCACCGTGAGCACTGTCACCGTGGGCACTGTCATCGTGTGCACTGTCACCATGAGCACTATCACCATGTGAACTGTCTCCATGGGAATGGTCACCATGGGCACTGTCAAGATGAGCACTGTCACCATGGGAACTCTCACCATGAGCACTGTCACCATGGGAAATGTCACCATGGGCACTATCATCATGGGCAGTGCCACCATGAGGAATTTCACCATGAGAACTTCAACCGTGTACACCACCAGCTTTAGCACAGTCACCATGGGCTGTGTCACCATGAGCAGTGTCACCATGGGCACTGTCTCCATGCGAACTGTCACCATGAGCACTGTCACCATGGGCAATGTCACCATGAGCACTGTCACTGTGGGCACTGTCACCATGGGAACTGTCACCATGAGCACTATCACCGTGAGCACTATCACCATGGGCAGTGTCACTGTGAGCAATATCACCATCGCACTGTCACCATGAGCACTATTAACAAGGGTACTATCACCAAGGGCACTGTCACCATGAGCACTGTCTTCATGGGCACTGTCACCATAGGAACTGTCACCATGAGCACTGTCACTGTGGGCACTATCACCCTGAGCACTATCAAAATGGGCACTGTCACCATAGGCACTGTCACCATGGACACTGTCACCATGAGCACTATCATCATGGGCAGTGCTACCATGAGCAATTTCACCATCGGAACTCCATCCATGTACACCGCCAGCGTGAGCACAGTCAACATGGGCAGTGTCCCCATGAGCAGTGTCCCCATGGGCACTTTCAACATGGGCCCTATCACCATGCGAACTGTCACCATGAGCACTATCACCATGAGCACTGTCACCATGAGCATAGTCACCATCGGGTCTGTCACCATGAGCACTATGACCGTGTGCACTATCACCATAGGTAGTGTCACGGTGAGCAATATCACCATGGGCACTGTCACCATGAGCACTATTACCATGGGCACTATCACCATGAGCACTATCACAGTGAGCACTGTCACCGTGGGCAATGTCACCATGTGCACTGTCACCATGAGCACTGTCACCATGAGCACTATCACCATGGGAAGTGTCAACATGGGAACGGTCACCATGGGCACTGTCAACGTGAGCACTGTCAGCATGGGAACTCTCACCAGGAGCACTGTCTCCATGGGAAATGTCACCCTGGACACTGTTCACTATGGGAAGTGTCACCATGAGCACTGTCACCATGGGCACTGTCACTATGGACACTGTCTCCATGGGCACTCTCACCATGGACACTGTCACTGTGGAAAATGTCACCATGGGCACTGTAACCATCTACACTGTCCCCAGGAGCACTATCACCATGGACAATGTATCCATCAGCATTGTCCCCATGGGCACTGTCAATATGAGCACTGTCACCATGGGAACTCTCACCATGAGCACTGTCACCATGGCCAGTGTCACCATGGCCACTGTCACCATAAGCACTGTCACAAAGGGAAATGTCACCATGGGCACTCTCACCATTTGCTCTGTCACCGTGGGCACTGTCACCATGAGCACTGTTCAACATGGGCACTGTCACCTAGAGCACTGCCACTGTGGGCACTATCACCGTGAGCACTGTCACCATGAGCACTGTCAACATGGACACTGTCACCATGAGCATTGTGACCTTGAGCACTGTCACCATGGGAACTTTCACCATGGGCACTGTAACCATGGGCACTGTCACCATGGACAATGTCACCTTGGGAACCGTCACCATGGAAAATGTCACCATGGGCACTGTTGGCCATGGACACTGTCACCATGGGCACTGTGAACATGAGCACTGTCACCATGTAAACTCTTACCATGAACACTGTCACCATGGGAAATGTCACCATGGGCACTGTCACCATGGACACTGTCACCATGAGCACTATCATCATGGGCTGTGCTACCATGAGGAATTTCACCATCGGAACTCCAACCATGTACACCGCCAGCATGAGCACAGTCACCATGGGCAGTGTCACCATGAGCACTATCACCATGAGCACTATCACCATGTGCACTATCACCACGGACACTGTCACCGTGAGAACTATCACCGTGAGCACTGTCACCATGAGAACTGTCACCATGGGCCCTGTAACCATGGGAACTGTCACCATGAGCACTATCACCGTGACCACTATCAACATGGGCAGTGTCACCGTGAGCACTATCTCTGTGAACACTTTCACCATGACTACTATCACCGTGGGCACTATAATCATGAGCACTATCACCATGAGCACTGTCACTGCGGGCACTGTCACCGTGTTCACTGTCACCATGAGCACTGTAACCATGAGCCCTATCACCATGGGAACTGTCACCATGGGAACAGTCACTATGGGCACTGCCATGATGAGCACTGTCACCATGGGAACTCTCACCATGAGCACTATCACCATGGGAAATGTCACCATGGGCACTGTCACCATGGGCACTGTCACCATGGGCGCTGTCACCATGGAAACTGTCACCATGAGCACTATAATCATGGGCAGTGCCACCATAAGGAATTTCACCATTGTAACACCAACCATATACACCGCCAGCATGAGCACAGTCACCATGGGGACTGTCAACATGAGCACTGTCACCATGGGAAATGTCTACATGAGCACTATCACCATGATCACTATCACCAAGGGCACTGTCACCATGAGCACTATCACCGTGGACAATGTCACCATGAGAACTATCACCGTGAGCACTATCACCATGGGAAGTGTCACCGTGAGAACTGTCACCATGGACATTGTCACCGTGGGCACTGTCACCATGAGCACTGTCACCATGAGCACTGTCACTGTTGGTACTGTCACCATGAGCAATGTCACCATTGGCACTGTCACCATGTGCCCTGTCACCATAGGCACTGTCACCGTGGACACTGTCACCATGAACAATATCATCATAGGCAGTGCCACCATAAGGAATTTCACCATGGGAACTCCAACCATGTATAGCACCAGCATGAGCATAGTCATCATGGTCAGTGTCACCATGAACACTGCCACCATGGGCACTTTCAACATGGGCACAGTCACCATGCGAACTATCACCATAAGGACTACCACCATGAGCAATATTACTATGAACACTATCACCAAGGACACTGTCAACGTGAGCACTATCACCGTAAGCACTATCACCATGAGCACTGTCACCGTGAGCACTGTCACCATGGGCAATTTCAACATGGCCACTGTCACCATGGGCACTGTCACCATGGGAACTCTCACCATGAACACTGTCACCATGGGAAATGTCATTATGGGCAGTGTCACCTTGGGCACTGTCACCATGGGCAGTGTCACCATGAGCACTATTACCATGAGCAGTATCACCATGAGCACTATCACCTTGGGCACTGTCACAGTGAGCACTATTACCATGGGTACTATCACCAAGGGCACTGTCATCGTGAACACTGTCACCATGAGCACTGTTACCGTGGGCCTTGCCACCATGAGCACTGTCATCATGGCCACTGTCACCATGCGGACTGCCACCATGAGCACTATCACAGTGGGCACTGTCACCATGAGAACTGTCACCATGGGCAGTGTATCCATGGGAACTGTCACCATGGGCACTATCATGGTGAGCACTATCACCATGGGAACTGTCACCATCGGAACAGTCACCATGCGCACTGTAACCATTGGCACTGCCACAGTGAGCACTGTCACAGTGAGCACTGTCACCATGGGAACTGTCACCATGTGCAGTGTCACCATGGGAACTCTCACTATGAGCACTGTCACCATGGGAAATGTCACTATGGGCAGTGTCACCATGGGCACTGTCACCATGGGTAGTGTCACCATGAGCACTATTACCATGAGCACTATCACCATGAGCACTATCATCACGGGCAGTGCCACCATGAGCACTATCACCGTGAGCACTATCACCATGGGTAGTGTCACCATGAGCAATATCACCATGGGCACTGTCACCATGAGCACTATTACAATGGGCATTATCACCATGAGCACTATCACCGTGAGCACTTTCAGTGTGGGCATTGTCACCATGTGCACTGTCACCATGAGCACTGTCACCATGAGCACTATCACCATGGCAAAGTTGACCATGGGAATGGTCACCATGGGCAATGTCAACATGAGCACTGTCACCATGGGCACTGTCACCATGGGCACTGTCACCATGGGTATGCTGACCATGGGCACTTTCAACATGGGCACTGTCACCATGCGAAAAGTCACCATGAGCACTATCACCATGAGCACTATCACCAAGGGCACTGTCACCATGAGCACTGTCACCGTGTGCACTGTCACAGTGGGCACTATCAACATGAGCACTGTCATCATGAGCACTGTCACCATAGGAAATGTCACAGTGAGCACTGTCACTGTGGGCACTATCACCGTGGGCACTGTCACCATAGGCACTGTCACCATGGACACTGTCACCATGAGCACTATCATCATCGGCAGTGCTACCATGAGGAATTTCACCATCGGAACTCCAACCAAGTACAACGCCAGCATGAGCACAGTCATTATGGGCAGTGCCACTATGAGCACTGTCACCATGGGCACTTTCAACATGGGCCCTGTCACCATGCGAACTATCTCCATGAGCACTATCAGCGTGAGCAATTTCACCATGAGCACTGTCACCATGGGCACTGTCACAATGAGCACTGTCACCATGGGCACTGTAACCATGGGGACTTTCACCCTGAGCACTATCACCGTGAGCACTATCACCATGGGCAGGGTCACCGTGAGCAATATCACCAAGGGCACTGTGACTGTGAGCACTATTACCATGGGCAATATCACCATGAGCACTATCACCGTGAGCACTGTCACCGTGGGCACTGTCATCGTGTGCACTGTCACCATGAGCACTATCACCATGTGAACTGTCACCATGGGAATGGTCACCATGGGCACTGTCAAGATGAGCACTGTCACCATGGGAACTCTCACCATGAGCACTGTCACCATGGGAAATGTCACCATGGGCACTATCATCATGGGCAGTGCCACCATGAGGAATTTCACCATGAGAACTTCAACCGTGTACACCACCAGCTTTAGCACAGTCACCATGGGCTGTGTCACCATGAGCAGTGTCACCATGGGCACTGTCTCCATGCGAACTGTCACCATGAGCACTGTCACCATGGGCAATGTCACCATGAGCACTGTCACTGTGGGCACTGTCACCATGGGAACTGTCACCATGAGCACTATCACCGTGAGCACTATCACCATGGGCAGTGTCACTGTGAGCAATATCACCATCGCACTGTCACCATGAGCACTATTAACAAGGGTACTATCACCAAGGGCACTGTCACCATGAGCACTGTCATCATGGGCACTGTCACCATAGGAACTGTCACCATGAGCACTGTCACTGTGGGCACTATCACCCTGAGCACTATCAAAATGGGCACTGTCACCATAGGCACTGTCACCATGGACACTGTCACCATGAGCACTATCATCATGGGCAGTGCTACCATGAGCAATTTCACCATCGGAACTCCATCCATGTACACCGCCAGCGTGAGCACAGTCAACATGGGCAGTGTCACCATGAGCAGTGTCCCCATGGGCACTTTCAACATGGGCCCTATCACCATGCGAACTGTCACCATGAGCACTATCACCATGAGCACTGTCACCATGAGCATAGTCACCATCGGGTCTGTCACCATGAGCACTATGACCGTGTGCACTATCACCATAGGTAGTGTCACGGTGAGCAATATCACCATGGGCACTGTCACCATGAGCACTATTACCATGGGCACTATCACCATGAGCACTATCACAGTGAGCACTGTCACCGTGGGCAATGTCACCATGTGCACTGTCACCATGAGCACTGTCACCATGAGCACTATCACCATGGGAAGTGTCAACATGGGAACGGTCACCATGGGCACTGTCAACGTGAGCACTGTCAGCATGGGAACTCTCACCAGGAGCACTGTCTCCATGGGAAATGTCACCCTGGACACTGTTCACTATGGGAAGTGTCACCATGAGCACTGTCACCATGGGCACTGTCACTATGGACACTGTCTCCATGGGCACTCTCACCATGGACACTGTCACTGTGGAAAATGTCACCATGGGCACTGTAACCATCTACACTGTCCCCAGGAGCACTATCACCATGGACACTGTATCCATCAGCATTGTCCCCATGGGCACTGTCAATATGAGCACTGTCACCATGGGAACTCTCACCATGAGCACTGTCACCATGGCCAGTGTCACCATGGCCACTGTCACCATAAGCACTGTCACAAAGGGAAATGTCACCATGGGCACTCTCACCATTTGCTCTGTCACCGTGGGCACTGTCACCATGAGCACTGTTCAACATGGGCACTGTCACCTAGAGCACTGCCACTGTGGGCACTATCACCGTGAGCACTGTCACCATGAGCACTGTCACCATGGACACTGTCACCATGAGCATTGTGACCTTGAGCACTGTCACCATGGGAACTTTCACCATGGGCACTGTAACCATGGGCACTGTCACCATGGACAATGTCACCTTGGGAACCGTCACCATGGAAAATGTCACCATGGGCACTGTTGGCCATGGACACTGTCACCATGGGCACTGTGAACATGAGCACTGTCACCATGTAAACTCTTACCATGAACACTGTCACCATGGGAAATGTCACCATGGGCACTGTCACCATGGACACTGTCACCATGAGCACTATCATCATGGGCTGTGCTACCATGAGGAATTTCACCATCGGAACTCCAACCATGTACACCGCCAGCATGAGCACAGTCACCATGGGCAGTGTCACCATGAGCACTATCACCATGAGCACTATCACCATGTGCACTATCACCACGGACACTGTCACCGTGAGAACTATCACCGTGAGCACTGTCACCATGAGAACTGTCACCATGGGCCCTGTAACCATGGGAACTGTCACCATGAGCACTATCACCGTGACCACTATCAACATGGGCAGTGTCACCGTGAGCACTATCTCCGTGAACACTTTCACCATGACTACTATCACCGTGGGCACTATAAGCATGAGCACTATCACCATGAGCACTGTCACTGCGGGCACTGTCACCGTGTTCACTGTCACCATGAGCACTGTAACCATGAGCCCTATCACCATGGGAACTGTCACCATGGGAACAGTCACTATGGGCACTGCCATGATGAGCACTGTCACCATGGGAACTCTCACCATGAGCACTATCACCATGGGAAATGTCACCATGGGCACTGTCACCATGGGCACTGTCACCATGGGCGCTGTCACCATGGAAACTGTCACCATGAGCACTATAATCATGGGCAGTGCCACCATAAGGAATTTCACCATTGTAACACCAACCATATACACCGCCAGCATGAGCACAGTCACCATGGGGACTGTCAACATGAGCACTGTCACCATGGGAAATGTCTACATGAGCACTATCACCATGATCACTATCACCAAGGGCACTGTCACCATGAGCACTATCACCGTGGACAATGTCACCATGAGAACTATCACCGTGAGCACTATCACCATGGGAAGTGTCACCGTGAGAACTGTCACCATGGACATTGTCACCGTGGGCACTGTCACCATGAGCACTGTCACCATGAGCACTGTCACTGTTGGTACTGTCACCATGAGCAATGTCACCATTGGCACTGTCACCATGTGCCCTGTCACCATAGGCACTGTCACCGTGGACACTGTCACCATGAACAATATCATCATAGGCAGTGCCACCATAAGGAATTTCACCATGGGAACTCCAACCATGTATAGCACCAGCATGAGCATAGTCATCATGGTCAGTGTCACCATGAACACTGCCACCATGGGCACTTTCAACATGGGCACAGTCACCATGCGAACTATCACCATAAGGACTACCACCATGAGCAATATTACTATGAACACTATCACCAAGGACACTGTCAACGTGAGCACTATCACCGTAAGCACTATCACCATGAGCACTGTCACCGTGAGCACTGTCACCATGGGCAATTTCAACATGGCCACTGTCACCATGGGCACTGTCACCATGGGAACTCTCACCATGAACACTGTCACCATGGGAAATGTCATTATGGGCAGTGTCACCTTGGGCACTGTCACCATGGGCAGTGTCACCATGAGCACTATTACCATGAGCAGTATCACCATGAGCACTATCACCATGGGCACTGTCACAGTGAGCACTATTACCATGGGTACTATCACCAAGGGCACTGTCATCGTGAACACTGTCACCATGAGCACTGTTACCGTGGGCCTTGCCACCATGAGCACTGTCATCATGGCCACTGTCACCATGCGGACTGCCACCATGAGCACTATCACAGTGGGCACTGTCACCATGAGAACTGTCACCATGGGCAGTGTATCCATGGGAACTGTCACCATGGGCACTATCATGGTGAGCACTATCACCATGGGAACTGTCACCAGCGGAACAGTCACCATGCGCACTGTAACCATTGGCACTGCCACAGTGAGCACTGTCACAGTGAGCACTGTCACCATGGGAACTGTCACCATGTGCAGTGTCACCATGGGAACTCTCACTATGAGCACTGTCACCATGGGAAATGTCACTATGGGCAGTGTCACCATGGGCACTGTCACCATGGGTAGTGTCACCATGAGCACTATTACCATGAGCACTATCACCATGAGCACTATCATCACGGGCAGTGCCACCATGAGCACTATCACCGTGAGCACTATCACCATGGGTAGTGTCACCATGAGCAATATCACCATGGGCACTGTCACCATGAGCACTATTACAATGGGCATTATCACCATGAGCACTATCACCGTGAGCACTTTTAGTGTGGGCATTGTCACCATGTGCACTGTCACCATGAGCACTGTCACCATGAGCACTATCACCATGGCAAAGTTGACCATGGGAATGGTCACCATGGGCAATGTCAACATGAGCACTGTCACCATGGGCACTGTCACCATGGGCACTGTCACCATGGGTATGCTGACCATGGGCACTTTCAACATGGGCACTGTCACCATGCGAAAAGTCACCATGAGCACTATCACCATGAGCACTATCACCAAGGGCACTGTCACCATGAGCACTGTCACCGTGTGCACTGTCACAGTGGGCACTATCAACATGAGCACTGTCATCATGAGCACTGTCACCATAGGAAATGTCACAGTGAGCACTGTCACTGTGGGCACTATCACCGTGGGCACTGTCACCATAGGCACTGTCACCATGGACACTGTCACCATGAGCACTATCATCATCGGCAGTGCTACCATGAGGAATTTCACCATCGGAACT
Source organism: Balaenoptera ricei (assembly GCF_028023285.1). NCBI lineage: Eukaryota > Metazoa > Chordata > Mammalia > Artiodactyla > Balaenopteridae > Balaenoptera > Balaenoptera ricei. Next base: position 278,392 of record NW_026777464.1, on the reverse strand, counting down.
CCAACCAAGTACAACGCCAGCATGAGCACAGTCATTATGGGCAGTGCCACTATGAGCACTGTCACCATGGGCACTTTCAACATGGGCCCTGTCACCATGCGAACTATCTCCATGAGCACTATCAGCGTGAGCAATTTCACCATGAGCACTGTCACCATGGGCACTGTCACAATGAGCACTGTCACCATGGGCACTGTAACCATGGGGACTTTCACCCTGAGCACTATCACCGTGAGCACTATCACCATGGGCAGGGTCACCGTGAGCAATATCACCAAGGGCACTGTGACTGTGAGCACTATTACCATGGGCAATATCACCATGAGCACTATCACCGTGAGCACTGTCACCGTGGGCACTGTCATCGTGTGCACTGTCACCATGAGCACTATCACCATGTGAACTGTCACCATGGGAATGGTCACCATGGGCACTGTCAAGATGAGCACTGTCACCATGGGAACTCTCACCATGAGCACTGTCACCATGGGAAATGTCACCATGGGCACTATCATCATGGGCAGTGCCACCATGAGGAATTTCACCATGAGAACTTCAACCGTGTACACCACCAGCTTTAGCACAGTCACCATGGGCTGTGTCACCATGAGCAGTGTCACCATGGGCACTGTCTCCATGCGAACTGTCACCATGAGCACTGTCACCATGGGCAATGTCACCATGAGCACTGTCACTGTGGGCACTGTCACCATGGGAACTGTCACCATGAGCACTATCACCGTGAGCACTATCACCATGGGCAGTGTCACTGTGAGCAATATCACCATCGCACTGTCACCATGAGCACTATTAACAAGGGTACTATCACCAAGGGCACTGTCACCATGAGCACTGTCATCATGGGCACTGTCACCATAGGAACTGTCACCATGAGCACTGTCACTGTGGGCACTATCACCCTGAGCACTATCAAAATGGGCACTGTCACCATAGGCACTGTCACCATGGACACTGTCACCATGAGCACTATCATCATGGGCAGTGCTACCATGAGCAATTTCACCATCGGAACTCCATCCATGTACACCGCCAGCGTGAGCACAGTCAACATGGGCAGTGTCACCATGAGCAGTGTCCCCATGGGCACTTTCAACATGGGCCCTATCACCATGCGAACTGTCACCATGAGCACTATCACCATGAGCACTGTCACCATGAGCATAGTCACCATCGGGTCTGTCACCATGAGCACTATGACCGTGTGCACTATCACCATAGGTAGTGTCACGGTGAGCAATATCACCATGGGCACTGTCACCATGAGCACTATTACCATGGGCACTATCACCATGAGCACTATCACAGTGAGCACTGTCACCGTGGGCAATGTCACCATGTGCACTGTCACCATGAGCACTGTCACCATGAGCACTATCACCATGGGAAGTGTCAACATGGGAACGGTCACCATGGGCACTGTCAACGTGAGCACTGTCAGCATGGGAACTCTCACCAGGAGCACTGTCTCCATGGGAAATGTCACCCTGGACACTGTTCACTATGGGAAGTGTCACCATGAGCACTGTCACCATGGGCACTGTCACTATGGACACTGTCTCCATGGGCACTCTCACCATGGACACTGTCACTGTGGAAAATGTCACCATGGGCACTGTAACCATCTACACTGTCCCCAGGAGCACTATCACCATGGACACTGTATCCATCAGCATTGTCCCCATGGGCACTGTCAATATGAGCACTGTCACCATGGGAACTCTCACCATGAGCACTGTCACCATGGCCAGTGTCACCATGGCCACTGTCACCATAAGCACTGTCACAAAGGGAAATGTCACCATGGGCACTCTCACCATTTGCTCTGTCACCGTGGGCACTGTCACCATGAGCACTGTTCAACATGGGCACTGTCACCTAGAGCACTGCCACTGTGGGCACTATCACCGTGAGCACTGTCACCATGAGCACTGTCACCATGGACACTGTCACCATGAGCATTGTGACCTTGAGCACTGTCACCATGGGAACTTTCACCATGGGCACTGTAACCATGGGCACTGTCACCATGGACAATGTCACCTTGGGAACCGTCACCATGGAAAATGTCACCATGGGCACTGTTGGCCATGGACACTGTCACCATGGGCACTGTGAACATGAGCACTGTCACCATGTAAACTCTTACCATGAACACTGTCACCATGGGAAATGTCACCATGGGCACTGTCACCATGGACACTGTCACCATGAGCACTATCATCATGGGCTGTGCTACCATGAGGAATTTCACCATCGGAACTCCAACCATGTACACCGCCAGCATGAGCACAGTCACCATGGGCAGTGTCACCATGAGCACTATCACCATGAGCACTATCACCATGTGCACTATCACCACGGACACTGTCACCGTGAGAACTATCACCGTGAGCACTGTCACCATGAGAACTGTCACCATGGGCCCTGTAACCATGGGAACTGTCACCATGAGCACTATCACCGTGACCACTATCAACATGGGCAGTGTCACCGTGAGCACTATCTCCGTGAACACTTTCACCATGACTACTATCACCGTGGGCACTATAAGCATGAGCACTATCACCATGAGCACTGTCACTGCGGGCACTGTCACCGTGTTCACTGTCACCATGAGCACTGTAACCATGAGCCCTATCACCATGGGAACTGTCACCATGGGAACAGTCACTATGGGCACTGCCATGATGAGCACTGTCACCATGGGAACTCTCACCATGAGCACTATCACCATGGGAAATGTCACCATGGGCACTGTCACCATGGGCGCTGTCACCATGGAAACTGTCACCATGAGCACTATAATCATGGGCAGTGCCACCATAAGGAATTTCACCATTGTAACACCAACCATATACACCGCCAGCATGAGCACAGTCACCATGGGGACTGTCAACATGAGCACTGTCACCATGGGAAATGTCTACATGAGCACTATCACCATGATCACTATCACCAAGGGCACTGTCACCATGAGCACTATCACCGTGGACAATGTCACCATGAGAACTATCACCGTGAGCACTATCACCATGGGAAGTGTCACCGTGAGAACTGTCACCATGGACATTGTCACCGTGGGCACTGTCACCATGAGCACTGTCACCATGAGCACTGTCACTGTTGGTACTGTCACCATGAGCAATGTCACCATTGGCACTGTCACCATGTGCCCTGTCACCATAGGCACTGTCACCGTGGACACTGTCACCATGAACAATATCATCATAGGCAGTGCCACCATAAGGAATTTCACCATGGGAACTCCAACCATGTATAGCACCAGCATGAGCATAGTCATCATGGTCAGTGTCACCATGAACACTGCCACCATGGGCACTTTCAACATGGGCACAGTCACCATGCGAACTATCACCATAAGGACTACCACCATGAGCAATATTACTATGAACACTATCACCAAGGACACTGTCAACGTGAGCACTATCACCGTAAGCACTATCACCATGAGCACTGTCACCGTGAGCACTGTCACCATGGGCAATTTCAACATGGCCACTGTCACCATGGGCACTGTCACCATGGGAACTCTCACCATGAACACTGTCACCATGGGAAATGTCATTATGGGCAGTGTCACCTTGGGCACTGTCACCATGGGCAGTGTCACCATGAGCACTATTACCATGAGCAGTATCACCATGAGCACTATCACCATGGGCACTGTCACACTGAGCACTATTACCATGGGTACTATCACCAAGGGCACTGTCATCGTGAACACTGTCACCATGAGCACTGTTACTGTGGGCCTTGCCACCATGAGCACTGTCATCATGGCCACTGTCACCATGCGGACTGCCACCATGAGCACTATCACAGTGGGCACTGTCACCATGAGAACTGTCACCATGGGCAGTGTATCCATGGGAACTGTCACCATGGGCACTATCATGGTGAGCACTATCACCATGGGAACTGTCACCATCGGAACAGTCACCATGCGCACTGTAACCATTGGCACTGCCACAGTGAGCACTGTCACAGTGAGCACTGTCACCATGGGAACTGTCACCATGTGCAGTGTCACCATGGGAACTCTCACTATGAGCACTGTCACCATGGGAAATGTCACTATGGGCAGTGTCACCATGGGCACTGTCACCATGGGTAGTGTCACCATGAGCACTATTACCATGAGCACTATCACCATGAGCACTATCATCACGGGCAGTGCCACCATGAGCACTATCACCGTGAGCACTATCACCATGGGTAGTGTCACCATGAGCAATATCACCATGGGCACTGTCACCATGAGCACTATTACAATGGGCATTATCACCATGAGCACTATCACCGTGAGCACTTTCAGTGTGGGCATTGTCACCATGTGCACTGTCACCATGAGCACTGTCACCATGAGCACTATCACCATGGCAAAGTTGACCATGGGAATGGTCACCATGGGCAATGTCAACATGAGCACTGTCACCATGGGCACTGTCACCATGGGCACTGTCACCATGGGTATGCTGACCATGGGCACTTTCAACATGGGCACTGTCACCATGCGAAAAGTCACCATGAGCACTATCACCATGAGCACTATCACCAAGGGCACTGTCACCATGAGCACTGTCACCGTGTGCACTGTCACAGTGGGCACTATCAACAGGAGCACTGTCATCCTGAGCACTGTCACCATAGGAAATGTCACAGTGAGCACTGTCACTGTGGGCACTATCACCGTGGGCACTGTCACCATAGGCACTGTCACCATGGACACTGTCACCATGAGCACTATCATCATCGGCAGTGCTACCATGAGGAATTTCACCATCGGAACTCCAACCAAGTACAACGCCAGCATGAGCACAGTCATTATGGGCAGTGCCACTATGAGCACTGTCACCATGGGCACTTTCAACATGGGCCCTGTCACCATGCGAACTATCTCCATGAGCACTATCAGCGTGAGCAATTTCACCATGAGCACTGTCACCATGGGCACTGTCACAATGAGCACTGTCACCATGGGCACTGTAACCATGGGGACTTTCACCCTGAGCACTATCACCGTGAGCACTATCACCATGGGCAGGGTCACCGTGAGCAATATCACCAAGGGCACTGTGACTGTGAGCACTATTACCATGGGCAATATCACCATGAGCACTATCACCGTGAGCACTGTCACCGTGGGCACTGTCATCGTGTGCACTGTCACCATGAGCACTATCACCATGTGAACTGTCTCCATGGGAATGGTCACCATGGGCACTGTCAAGATGAGCACTGTCACCATGGGAACTCTCACCATGAGCACTGTCACCATGGGAAATGTCACCATGGGCACTATCATCATGGGCAGTGCCACCATGAGGAATTTCACCATGAGAACTTCAACCGTGTACACCACCAGCTTTAGCACAGTCACCATGGGCTGTGTCACCATGAGCAGTGTCACCATGGGCACTGTCTCCATGCGAACTGTCACCATGAGCACTGTCACCATGGGCAATGTCACCATGAGCACTGTCACTGTGGGCACTGTCACCATGGGAACTGTCACCATGAGCACTATCACCGTGAGCACTATCACCATGGGCAGTGTCACTGTGAGCAATATCACCATCGCACTGTCACCATGAGCACTATTAACAAGGGTACTATCACCAAGGGCACTGTCACCATGAGCACTGTCTTCATGGGCACTGTCACCATGAGCACTGTCACTGTGGGCACTATCACCCTGAGCACTATCAAAATGGGCACTGTCACCATAGGCACTGTCACCATGGACACTGTCACCATGAGCACTATCATCATGGGCAGTGCTACCATGAGCAATTTCACCATCGGAACTCCATCCATGTACACCGCCAGCGTGAGCACAGTCAACATGGGCAGTGTCACCATGAGCAGTGTCCCCATGGGCACTTTCAACATGGGCCCTATCACCATGCGAACTGTCACCATGAGCACTATCACCATGAGCACTGTCACCATGAGCATAGTCACCATCGGGTCTGTCACCATGAGCACTATGACCGTGTGCACTATCACCATAGGTAGTGTCACGGTGAGCAATATCACCATGGGCACTGTCACCATGAGCACTATTACCATGGGCACTATCACCATGAGCACTATCACAGTGAGCACTGTCACCGTGGGCAATGTCACCATGTGCACTGTCACCATGAGCACTGTCACCATGAGCACTATCACCATGGGAAGTGTCAACATGGGAACGGTCACCATGGGCACTGTCAACGTGAGCACTGTCAGCATGGGAACTCTCACCAGGAGCACTGTCTCCATGGGAAATGTCACCCTGGACACTGTTCACTATGGGAAGTGTCACCATGAGCACTGTCACCATGGGCACTGTCACTATGGACACTGTCTCCATGGGCACTCTCACCATGGACACTGTCACTGTGGAAAATGTCACCATGGGCACTGTAACCATCTACACTGTCCCCAGGAGCACTATCACCATGGACACTGTATCCATCAGCATTGTCCCCATGGGCACTGTCAATATGAGCACTGTCACCATGGGAACTCTCACCATGAGCACTGTCACCATGGCCAGTGTCACCATGGCCACTGTCACCATAAGCACTGTCACAAAGGGAAATGTCACCATGGGCACTCTCACCATTTGCTCTGTCACCGTGGGCACTGTCACCATGAGCACTGTTCAACATGGGCACTGTCACCTAGAGCACTGCCACTGTGGGCACTATCACCGTGAGCACTGTCACCATGAGCACTGTCAACATGGACACTGTCACCATGAGCATTGTGACCTTGAGCACTGTCACCATGGGAACTTTCACCATGGGCACTGTAACCATGGGCACTGTCACCATGGACAATGTCACCTTGGGAACCGTCACCATGGAAAATGTCACCATGGGCACTGTTGGCCATGGACACTGTCACCATGGGCACTGTGAACATGAGCACTGTCACCATGTAAACTCTTACCATGAACACTGTCACCATGGGAAATGTCACCATGGGCACTGTCACCATGGACACTGTCACCATGAGCACTATCATCATGGGCTGTGCTACCATGAGGAATTTCACCATCGGAACTCCAACCATGTACACCGCCAGCATGAGCACAGTCACCATGGGCAGTGTCACCATGAGCACTATCACCATGAGCACTATCACCATGTGCACTATCACCACGGACACTGTCACCGTGAGAACTATCACCGTGAGCACTGTCACCATGAGAACTGTCACCATGGGCCCTGTAACCATGGGAACTGTCACCATGAGCACTATCACCGTGACCACTATCAACATGGGCAGTGTCACCGTGAGCACTATCTCCGTGAACACTTTCACCATGACTACTATCACCGTGGGCACTATAATCATGAGCACTATCACCATGAGCACTGTCACTGCGGGCACTGTCACCGTGTTCACTGTCACCATGAGCACTGTAACCATGAGCCCTATCACCATGGGAACTGTCACCATGGGAACAGTCACTATGGGCACTGCCATGATGAGCACTGTCACCATGGGAACTCTCACCATGAGCACTATCACCATGGGAAATGTCACCATGGGCACTGTCACCATGGGCGCTGTCACCATGGAAACTGTCACCATGAGCACTATAATCATGGGCAGTGCCACCATAAGGAATTTCACCATTGTAACACCAACCATATACACCGCCAGCATGAGCACAGTCACCATGGGGACTGTCAACATGAGCACTGTCACCATGGGAAATGTCTACATGAGCACTATCACCATGATCACTATCACCAAGGGCACTGTCACCATGAGCACTATCACCGTGGACAATGTCACCATGAGAACTATCACCGTGAGCACTATCACCATGGGAAGTGTCACCGTGAGAACTGTCACCATGGACATTGTCACCGTGGGCACTGTCACCATGAGCACTGTCACCATGAGCACTGTCACTGTTGGTACTGTCACCATGAGCAATGTCACCATTGGCACTGTCACCATGTGCCCTGTCACCATAGGCACTGTCACCGTGGACACTGTCACCATGAACAATATCATCATAGGCAGTGCCACCATAAGGAATTTCACCATGGGAACTCCAACCATGTATAGCACCAGCATGAGCATAGTCATCATGGTCAGTGTCACCATGAACACTGCCACCATGGGCACTTTCAACATGGGCACAGTCACCATGCGAACTATCACCATAAGGACTACCACCATGAGCAATATTACTATGAACACTATCACCAAGGACACTGTCAACGTGAGCACTATCACCGTAAGCACTATCACCATGAGCACTGTCACCGTGAGCACTGTCACCATGGGCAATTTCAACATGGCCACTGTCACCATGGGCACTGTCACCATGGGAACTCTCACCATGAACACTGTCACCATGGGAAATGTCATTATGGGCAGTGTCACCTTGGGCACTGTCACCATGGGCAGTGTCACCATGAGCACTATTACCATGAGCAGTATCACCATGAGCACTATCACCATGGGCACTGTCACACTGAGCACTATTACCATGGGTACTATCACCAAGGGCACTGTCATCGTGAACACTGTCACCATGAGCACTGTTACTGTGGGCCTTGCCACCATGAGCACTGTCATCATGGCCACTGTCACCATGCGGACTGCCACCATGAGCACTATCACAGTGGGCACTGTCACCATGAGAACTGTCACCATGGGCAGTGTATCCATGGGAACTGTCACCATGGGCACTATCATGGTGAGCACTATCACCATGGGAACTGTCACCATCGGAACAGTCACCATGCGCACTGTAACCATTGGCACTGCCACAGTGAGCACTGTCACAGTGAGCACTGTCACCATGGGAACTGTCACCATGTGCAGTGTCACCATGGGAACTCTCACTATGAGCACTGTCACCATGGGAAATGTCACTATGGGCAGTGTCACCATGGGCACTGTCACCATGGGTAGTGTCACCATGAGCACTATTACCATGAGCACTATCACCATGAGCACTATCATCACGGGCAGTGCCACCATGAGCACTATCACCGTGAGCACTATCACCATGGGTAGTGTCACCATGAGCAATATCACCATGGGCACTGTCACCATGAGCACTATTACAATGGGCATTATCACCATGAGCACTATCACCGTGAGCACTTTCAGTGTGGGCATTGTCACCATGTGCACTGTCACCATGAGCACTGTCACCATGAGCACTATCACCATGGCAAAGTTGACCATGGGAATGGTCACCATGGGCAATGTCAACATGAGCACTGTCACCATGGGCACTGTCACCATGGGCACTGTCACCATGGGTATGCTGACCATGGGCACTTTCAACATGGGCACTGTCACCATGCGAAAAGTCACCATGAGCACTATCACCATGAGCACTATCACCAAGGGCACTGTCACCATGAGCACTGTCACCGTGTGCACTGTCACAGTGGGCACTATCAACATGAGCACTGTCATCATGAGCACTGTCACCATAGGAAATGTCACAGTGAGCACTGTCACTGTGGGCACTATCACCGTGGGCACTGTCACCATAGGCACTGTCACCATGGACACTGTCACCATGAGCACTATCATCATCGGCAGTGCTACCATGAGGAATTTCACCATCGGAACTCCAACCAAGTACAACGCCAGCATGAGCACAGTCATTATGGGCAGTGCCACTATGAGCACTGTCACCATGGGCACTTTCAACATGGGCCCTGTCACCATGCGAACTATCTCCATGAGCACTATCAGCGTGAGCAATTTCACCATGAGCACTGTCACCATGGGCACTGTCACAATGAGCACTGTCACCATGGGCACTGTAACCATGGGGACTTTCACCCTGAGCACTATCACCGTGAGCACTATCACCATGGGCAGGGTCACCGTGAGCAATATCACCAAGGGCACTGTGACTGTGAGCACTATTACCATGGGCAATATCACCATGAGCACTATCACCGTGAGCACTGTCACCGTGGGCACTGTCATCGTGTGCACTGTCACCATGAGCACTATCACCATGTGAACTGTCTCCATGGGAATGGTCACCATGGGCACTGTCAAGATGAGCACTGTCACCATGGGAACTCTCACCATGAGCACTGTCACCATGGGAAATGTCACCATGGGCACTATCATCATGGGCAGTGCCACCATGAGGAATTTCACCATGAGAACTTCAACCGTGTACACCACCAGCTTTAGCACAGTCACCATGGGCTGTGTCACCATGAGCAGTGTCACCATGGGCACTGTCTCCATGCGAACTGTCACCATGAGCACTGTCACCATGGGCAATGTCACCATGAGCACTGTCACTGTGGGCACTGTCACCATGGGAACTGTCACCATGAGCACTATCACCGTGAGCACTATCACCATGGGCAGTGTCACTGTGAGCAATATCACCATCGCACTGTCACCATGAGCACTATTAACAAGGGTACTATCACCAAGGGCACTGTCACCATGAGCACTGTCTTCATGGGCACTGTCACCATAGGAACTGTCACCATGAGCACTGTCACTGTGGGCACTATCACCCTGAGCACTATCAAAATGGGCACTGTCACCATAGGCACTGTCACCATGGACACTGTCACCATGAGCACTATCATCATGGGCAGTGCTACCATGAGCAATTTCACCATCGGAACTCCATCCATGTACACCGCCAGCGTGAGCACAGTCAACATGGGCAGTGTCACCATGAGCAGTGTCCCCATGGGCACTTTCAACATGGGCCCTATCACCATGCGAACTGTCACCATGAGCACTATCACCATGAGCACTGTCACCATGAGCATAGTCACCATCGGGTCTGTCACCATGAGCACTATGACCGTGTGCACTATCACCATAGGTAGTGTCACGGTGAGCAATATCACCATGGGCACTGTCACCATGAGCACTATTACCATGGGCACTATCACCATGAGCACTATCACAGTGAGCACTGTCACCGTGGGCAATGTCACCATGTGCACTGTCACCATGAGCACTGTCACCATGAGCACTATCACCATGGGAAGTGTCAACATGGGAACGGTCACCATGGGCACTGTCAACGTGAGCACTGTCAGCATGGGAACTCTCACCAGGAGCACTGTCTCCATGGGAAATGTCACCCTGGACACTGTTCACTATGGGAAGTGTCACCATGAGCACTGTCACCATGGGCACTGTCACTATGGACACTGTCTCCATGGGCACTCTCACCATGGACACTGTCACTGTGGAAAATGTCACCATGGGCACTGTAACCATCTACACTGTCCCCAGGAGCACTATCACCATGGACACTGTATCCATCAGCATTGTCCCCATGGGCACTGTCAATATGAGCACTGTCACCATGGGAACTCTCACCATGAGCACTGTCACCATGGCCAGTGTCACCATGGCCACTGTCACCATAAGCACTGTCACAAAGGGAAATGTCACCATGGGCACTCTCACCATTTGCTCTGTCACCGTGGGCACTGTCACCATGAGCACTGTTCAACATGGGCACTGTCACCTAGAGCACTGCCACTGTGGGCACTATCACCGTGAGCACTGTCACCATGAGCACTGTCAACATGGACACTGTCACCATGAGCATTGTGACCTTGAGCACTGTCACCATGGGAACTTTCACCATGGGCACTGTAACCATGGGCACTGTCACCATGGACAATGTCACCTTGGGAACCGTCACCATGGAAAATGTCACCATGGGCACTGTTGGCCATGGACACTGTCACCATGGGCACTGTGAACATGAGCACTGTCACCATGTAAACTCTTACCATGAACACTGTCACCATGGGAAATGTCACCATGGGCACTGTCACCATGGACACTGTCACCATGAGCACTATCATCATGGGCTGTGCTACCATGAGGAATTTCACCATCGGAACTCCAACCATGTACACCGCCAGCATGAGCACAGTCACCATGGGCAGTGTCACCATGAGCACTATCACCATGAGCACTATCACCATGTGCACTATCACCACGGACACTGTCACCGTGAGAACTATCACCGTGAGCACTGTCACCATGAGAACTGTCACCATGGGCCCTGTAACCATGGGAACTGTCACCATGAGCACTATCACCGTGACCACTATCAACATGGGCAGTGTCACCGTGAGCACTATCTCCGTGAACACTTTCACCATGACTACTATCACCGTGGGCACTATAATCATGAGCACTATCACCATGAGCACTGTCACTGCGGGCACTGTCACCGTGTTCACTGTCACCATGAGCACTGTAACCATGAGCCCTATCACCATGGGAACTGTCACCATGGGAACAGTCACTATGGGCACTGCCATGATGAGCACTGTCACCATGGGAACTCTCACCATGAGCACTATCACCATGGGAAATGTCACCATGGGCACTGTCACCATGGGCGCTGTCACCATGGAAACTGTCACCATGAGCACTATAATCATGGGCAGTGCCACCATAAGGAATTTCACCATTGTAACACCAACCATATACACCGCCAGCATGAGCACAGTCACCATGGGGACTGTCAACATGAGCACTGTCACCATGGGAAATGTCTACATGAGCACTATCACCATGATCACTATCACCAAGGGCACTGTCACCATGAGCACTATCACCGTGGACAATGTCACCATGAGAACTATCACCGTGAGCACTATCACCATGGGAAGTGTCACCGTGAGAACTGTCACCATGGACATTGTCACCGTGGGCACTGTCACCATGAGCACTGTCACCATGAGCACTGTCACTGTTGGTACTGTCACCATGAGCAATGTCACCATTGGCACTGTCACCATGTGCCCTGTCACCATAGGCACTGTCACCGTGGACACTGTCACCATGAACAATATCATCATAGGCAGTGCCACCATAAGGAATTTCACCATGGGAACTCCAACCATGTATAGCACCAGCATGAGCATAGTCATCATGGTCAGTGTCACCATGAACACTGCCACCATGGGCACTTTCAACATGGGCACAGTCACCATGCGAACTATCACCATAAGGACTACCACCATGAGCAATATTACTATGAACACTATCACCAAGGACACTGTCAACGTGAGCACTATCACCGTAAGCACTATCACCATGAGCACTGTCACCGTGAGCACTGTCACCATGGGCAATTTCAACATGGCCACTGTCACCATGGGCACTGTCACCATGGGAACTCTCACCATGAACACTGTCACCATGGGAAATGTCATTATGGGCAGTGTCACCTTGGGCACTGTCACCATGGGCAGTGTCACCATGAGCACTATTACCATGAGCAGTATCACCATGAGCACTATCACCATGGGCACTGTCACACTGAGCACTATTACCATGGGTACTATCACCAAGGGCACTGTCATCGTGAACACTGTCACCATGAGCACTGTTACTGTGGGCCTTGCCACCATGAGCACTGTCATCATGGCCACTGTCACCATGCGGACTGCCACCATGAGCACTATCACAGTGGGCACTGTCACCATGAGAACTGTCACCATGGGCAGTGTATCCATGGGAACTGTCACCATGGGCACTATCATGGTGAGCACTATCACCATGGGAACTGTCACCATCGGAACAGTCACCATGCGCACTGTAACCATTGGCACTGCCACAGTGAGCACTGTCACAGTGAGCACTGTCACCATGGGAACTGTCACCATGTGCAGTGTCACCATGGGAACTCTCACTATGAGCACTGTCACCATGGGAAATGTCACTATGGGCAGTGTCACCATGGGCACTGTCACCATGGGTAGTGTCACCATGAGCACTATTACCATGAGCACTATCACCATGAGCACTATCATCACGGGCAGTGCCACCATGAGCACTATCACCGTGAGCACTATCACCATGGGTAGTGTCACCATGAGCAATATCACCATGGGCACTGTCACCATGAGCACTATTACAATGGGCATTATCACCATGAGCACTATCACCGTGAGCACTTTCAGTGTGGGCATTGTCACCATGTGCACTGTCACCATGAGCACTGTCACCATGAGCACTATCACCATGGCAAAGTTGACCATGGGAATGGTCACCATGGGCAATGTCAACATGAGCACTGTCACCATGGGCACTGTCACCATGGGCACTGTCACCATGGGTATGCTGACCATGGGCACTTTCAACATGGGCACTGTCACCATGCGAAAAGTCACCATGAGCACTATCACCATGAGCACTATCACCAAGGGCACTGTCACCATGAGCACTGTCACCGTGTGCACTGTCACAGTGGGCACTATCAACATGAGCACTGTCATCCTGAGCACTGTCACCATAGGAAATGTCACAGTGAGCACTGTCACTGTGGGCACTATCACCGTGGGCACTGTCACCATAGGCACTGTCACCATGGACACTGTCACCATGAGCACTATCATCATCGGCAGTGCTACCATGAGGAATTTCACCATCGGAACTCCAACCAAGTACAACGCCAGCATGAGCACAGTCATTATGGGCAGTGCCACTATGAGCACTGTCACCATGGGCACTTTCAACATGGGCCCTGTCACCATGCGAACTATCTCCATGAGCACTATCAGCGTGAGCAATTTCACCATGAGCACTGTCACCATGGGCACTGTCACAATGAGCACTGTCACCATGGGCACTGTAACCATGGGGACTTTCACCCTGAGCACTATCACCGTGAGCACTATCACCATGGGCAGGGTCACCGTGAGCAATATCACCAAGGGCACTGTGACTGTGAGCACTATTACCATGGGCAATATCACCATGAGCACTATCACCGTGAGCACTGTCACCATGGGCACTGTCATCGTGTGCACTGTCACCATGAGCACTATCACCATGTGAACTGTCACCATGGGAATGGTCACCATGGGCACTGTCAAGATGAGCACTGTCACCATGGGAAATCTCACCATGAGCACTGTCACCATGGGAAATGTCACCATGGGCACTATCATCATGGGCAGTGCCACCATGAGGAATTTCACCATGAGAACTTCAACCGTGTACACCACCAGCTTTAGCACAGTCACCATGGGCTGTGTCACCATGAGCAGTGTCACCATGGGCACTGTCTCCATGCGAACTGTCACCATGAGCACTGTCACCATGGGCAATGTCACCATGAGCACTGTCACTGTGGGCACTGTCACCATGGGAACTGTCACCATGAGCACTATCACCGTGAGCACTATCACCATGGGCAGTGTCACTGTGAGCAATATCACCATCGCACTGTCACCATGAGCACTATTAACAAGGGTACTATCACCAAGGGCACTGTCACCATGAGCACTGTCTTCATGGGCACTGTCACCATAGGAACTGTCACCATGAGCACTGTCACTGTGGGCACTATCACCCTGAGCACTATCAAAATGGGCACTGTCACCATAGGCACTGTCACCATGGACACTGTCACCATGAGCACTATCATCATGGGCAGTGCTACCATGAGCAATTTCACCATCGGAACTCCATCCATGTACACCGCCAGCGTGAGCACAGTCAACATGGGCAGTGTCACCATGAGCAGTGTCCCCATGGGCACTTTCAACATGGGCCCTATCACCATGCGAACTGTCACCATGAGCACTATCACCATGAGCACTGTCACCATGAGCATAGTCACCATCGGGTCTGTCACCATGAGCACTATGACCGTGTGCACTATCACCATAGGTAGTGTCACGGTGAGCAATATCACCATGGGCACTGTCACCATGAGCACTATTACCATGGGCACTATCACCATGAGCACTATCACAGTGAGCACTGTCACCGTGGGCAATGTCACCATGTGCACTGTCACCATGAGCACTGTCACCATGAGCACTATCACCATGGGAAGTGTCAACATGGGAACGGTCACCATGGGCACTGTCAACGTGAGCACTGTCAGCATGGGAACTCTCACCAGGAGCACTGTCTCCATGGGAAATGTCACCCTGGACACTGTTCACTATGGGAAGTGTCACCATGAGCACTGTCACCATGGGAACTCTCACCATGAACACTGTCACCATGGGAAATGTCATTATGGGCAGTGTCACCTTGGGCACTGTCACCATGGGCAGTGTCACCATGAGCACTATTACCATGAGCAGTATCACCATGAGCACTATCACCATGGGCACTGTCACACTGAGCACTATTACCATGGGTACTATCACCAAGGGCACTGTCATCGTGAACACTGTCACCATGAGCACTGTTACTGTGGGCCTTGCCACCATGAGCACTGTCATCATGGCCACTGTCACCATGCGGACTGCCACCATGAGCACTATCACAGTGGGCACTGTCACCATGAGAACTGTCACCATGGGCAGTGTATCCATGGGAACTGTCACCATGGGCACTATCATGGTGAGCACTATCACCATGGGAACTGTCACCATCGGAACAGTCACCATGCGCACTGTAACCATTGGCACTGCCACAGTGAGCACTGTCACAGTGAGCACTGTCACCATGGGAACTGTCACCATGTGCAGTGTCAC
This sequence comes from Balaenoptera ricei, assembly GCF_028023285.1. Classification (NCBI taxonomy): domain Eukaryota; kingdom Metazoa; phylum Chordata; class Mammalia; order Artiodactyla; family Balaenopteridae; genus Balaenoptera; species Balaenoptera ricei. The sequence continues at coordinate 261,851 of NW_026777464.1, read as the reverse complement.
CATGGGAACTCTCACTATGAGCACTGTCACCATGGGAAATGTCACTATGGGCAGTGTCACCATGGGCACTGTCACCATGGGTAGTGTCACCATGAGCACTATTACCATGAGCACTATCACCATGAGCACTATCATCACGGGCAGTGCCACCATGAGCACTATCACCGTGAGCACTATCACCATGGGTAGTGTCACCATGAGCAATATCACCATGGGCACTGTCACCATGAGCACTATTACAATGGGCATTATCACCATGAGCACTATCACCGTGAGCACTTTCAGTGTGGGCATTGTCACCATGTGCACTGTCACCATGAGCACTGTCACCATAAGCACTATCACCATGGCAAAGTTGACCATGGGAATGGTCACCATGGGCAATGTCAACATGAGCACTGTCACCATGGGCACTGTCACCATGGGCACTGTCACCATGGGTATGCTGACCATGGGCACTTTCAACATGGGCACTGTCACCATGCGAAAAGTCACCATGAGCACTATCACCATGAGCACTATCACCAAGGGCACTGTCACCATGAGCACTGTCACCGTGTGCACTGTCACAGTGGGCACTATCAACATGAGCACTGTCATCCTGAGCACTGTCACCATAGGAAATGTCACAGTGAGCACTGTCACTGTGGGCACTATCACCGTGGGCACTGTCACCATAGGCACTGTCACCATGGACACTGTCACCATGAGCACTATCATCATCGGCAGTGCTACCATGAGGAATTTCACCATCGGAACTCCAACCAAGTACAACGCCAGCATGAGCACAGTCATTATGGGCAGTGCCACTATGAGCACTGTCACCATGGGCACTTTCAACATGGGCCCTGTCACCATGCGAACTATCTCCATGAGCACTATCAGCGTGAGCAATTTCACCATGAGCACTGTCACCATGGGCACTGTCACAATGAGCACTGTCACCATGGGCACTGTAACCATGGGGACTTTCACCCTGAGCACTATCACCGTGAGCACTATCACCATGGGCAGGGTCACCGTGAGCAATATCACCAAGGGCACTGTGACTGTGAGCACTATTACCATGGGCAATATCACCATGAGCACTATCACCGTGAGCACTGTCACCGTGGGCACTGTCATCGTGTGCACTGTCACCATGAGCACTATCACCATGTGAACTGTCTCCATGGGAATGGTCACCATGGGCACTGTCAAGATGAGCACTGTCACCATGGGAACTCTCACCATGAGCACTGTCACCATGGGAAATGTCACCATGGGCACTATCATCATGGGCAGTGCCACCATGAGGAATTTCACCATGAGAACTTCAACCGTGTACACCACCAGCTTTAGCACAGTCACCATGGGCTGTGTCACCATGAGCAGTGTCACCATGGGCACTGTCTCCATGCGAACTGTCACCATGAGCACTGTCACCATGGGCAATGTCACCATGAGCACTGTCACTGTGGGCACTGTCACCATGGGAACTGTCACCATGAGCACTATCACCGTGAGCACTATCACCATGGGCAGTGTCACTGTGAGCAATATCACCATCGCACTGTCACCATGAGCACTATTAACAAGGGTACTATCACCAAGGGCACTGTCACCATGAGCACTGTCTTCATGGGCACTGTCACCATAGGAACTGTCACCATGAGCACTGTCACTGTGGGCACTATCACCCTGAGCACTATCAAAATGGGCACTGTCACCATAGGCACTGTCACCATGGACACTGTCACCATGAGCACTATCATCATGGGCAGTGCTACCATGAGCAATTTCACCATCGGAACTCCATCCATGTACACCGCCAGCGTGAGCACAGTCAACATGGGCAGTGTCACCATGAGCAGTGTCCCCATGGGCACTTTCAACATGGGCCCTATCACCATGCGAACTGTCACCATGAGCACTATCACCATGAGCACTGTCACCATGAGCATAGTCACCATCGGGTCTGTCACCATGAGCACTATGACCGTGTGCACTATCACCATAGGTAGTGTCACGGTGAGCAATATCACCATGGGCACTGTCACCATGAGCACTATTACCATGGGCACTATCACCATGAGCACTATCACAGTGAGCACTGTCACCGTGGGCAATGTCACCATGTGCACTGTCACCATGAGCACTGTCACCATGAGCACTATCACCATGGGAAGTGTCAACATGGGAACGGTCACCATGGGCACTGTCAACGTGAGCACTGTCAGCATGGGAACTCTCACCAGGAGCACTGTCTCCATGGGAAATGTCACCCTGGACACTGTTCACTATGGGAAGTGTCACCATGAGCACTGTCACCATGGGCACTGTCACTATGGACACTGTCTCCATGGGCACTCTCACCATGGACACTGTCACTGTGGAAAATGTCACCATGGGCACTGTAACCATCTACACTGTCCCCAGGAGCACTATCACCATGGACACTGTATCCATCAGCATTGTCCCCATGGGCACTGTCAATATGAGCACTGTCACCATGGGAACTCTCACCATGAGCACTGTCACCATGGCCAGTGTCACCATGGCCACTGTCACCATAAGCACTGTCACAAAGGGAAATGTCACCATGGGCACTCTCACCATTTGCTCTGTCACCGTGGGCACTGTCACCATGAGCACTGTTCAACATGGGCACTGTCACCTAGAGCACTGCCACTGTGGGCACTATCACCGTGAGCACTGTCACCATGAGCACTGTCAACATGGACACTGTCACCATGAGCATTGTGACCTTGAGCACTGTCACCATGGGAACTTTCACCATGGGCACTGTAACCATGGGCACTGTCACCATGGACAATGTCACCTTGGGAACCGTCACCATGGAAAATGTCACCATGGGCACTGTTGGCCATGGACACTGTCACCATGGGCACTGTGAACATGAGCACTGTCACCATGTAAACTCTTACCATGAACACTGTCACCATGGGAAATGTCACCATGGGCACTGTCACCATGGACACTGTCACCATGAGCACTATCATCATGGGCTGTGCTACCATGAGGAATTTCACCATCGGAACTCCAACCATGTACACCGCCAGCATGAGCACAGTCACCATGGGCAGTGTCACCATGAGCACTATCACCATGAGCACTATCACCATGTGCACTATCACCACGGACACTGTCACCGTGAGAACTATCACCGTGAGCACTGTCACCATGAGAACTGTCACCATGGGCCCTGTAACCATGGGAACTGTCACCATGAGCACTATCACCGTGACCACTATCAACATGGGCAGTGTCACCGTGAGCACTATCTCCGTGAACACTTTCACCATGACTACTATCACCGTGGGCACTATAATCATGAGCACTATCACCATGAGCACTGTCACTGCGGGCACTGTCACCGTGTTCACTGTCACCATGAGCACTGTAACCATGAGCCCTATCACCATGGGAACTGTCACCATGGGAACAGTCACTATGGGCACTGCCATGATGAGCACTGTCACCATGGGAACTCTCACCATGAGCACTATCACCATGGGAAATGTCACCATGGGCACTGTCACCATGGGCACTGTCACCATGGAAACTGTCACCATGAGCACTATAATCATGGGCAGTGCCACCATAAGGAATTTCACCATTGTAACACCAACCATATACACCGCCAGCATGAGCACAGTCACCATGGGGACTGTCAACATGAGCACTGTCACCATGGGAAATGTCTACATGAGCACTATCACCATGATCACTATCACCAAGGGCACTGTCACCATGAGCACTATCACCGTGGACAATGTCACCATGAGAACTATCACCGTGAGCACTATCACCATGGGAAGTGTCACCGTGAGAACTGTCACCATGGACATTGTCACCGTGGGCACTGTCACCATGAGCACTGTCACCATGAGCACTGTCACTGTTGGTACTGTCACCATGAGCAATGTCACCATTGGCACTGTCACCATGTGCCCTGTCACCATAGGCACTGTCACCGTGGACACTGTCACCATGAACAATATCATCATAGGCAGTGCCACCATAAGGAATTTCACCATGGGAACTCCAACCATGTATAGCACCAGCATGAGCATAGTCATCATGGTCAGTGTCACCATGAACACTGCCACCATGGGCACTTTCAACATGGGCACAGTCACCATGCGAACTATCACCATAAGGACTACCACCATGAGCAATATTACTATGAACACTATCACCAAGGACACTGTCAACGTGAGCACTATCACCGTAAGCACTATCACCATGAGCACTGTCACCGTGAGCACTGTCACCATGGGCAATTTCAACATGGCCACTGTCACCATGGGCACTGTCACCATGGGAACTCTCACCATGAACACTGTCACCATGGGAAATGTCATTATGGGCAGTGTCACCTTGGGCACTGTCACCATGGGCAGTGTCACCATGAGCACTATTACCATGAGCAGTATCACCATGAGCACTATCACCATGGGCACTGTCACAGTGAGCACTATTACCATGGGTACTATCACCAAGGGCACTGTCATCGTGAACACTGTCACCATGAGCACTGTTACCGTGGGCCTTGCCACCATGAGCACTGTCATCATGGCCACTGTCACCATGCGGACTGCCACCATGAGCACTATCACAGTGGGCACTGTCACCATGAGAACTGTCACCATGGGCAGTGTATCCATGGGAACTGTCACCATGGGCACTATCATGGTGAGCACTATCACCATGGGAACTGTCACCATCGGAACAGTCACCATGCGCACTGTAACCATTGGCACTGCCACAGTGAGCACTGTCACAGTGAGCACTGTCACCATGGGAACTGTCACCATGTGCAGTGTCACCATGGGAACTCTCACTATGAGCACTGTCACCATGGGAAATGTCACTATGGGCAGTGTCACCATGGGCACTGTCACCATGGGTAGTGTCACCATGAGCACTATTACCATGAGCACTATCACCATGAGCACTATCATCACGGGCAGTGCCACCATGAGCACTATCACCGTGAGCACTATCACCATGGGTAGTGTCACCATGAGCAATATCACCATGGGCACTGTCACCATGAGCACTATTACAATGGGCATTATCACCATGAGCACTATCACCGTGAGCACTTTCAGTGTGGGCATTGTCACCATGTGCACTGTCACCATGAGCACTGTCACCATGAGCACTATCACCATGGCAAATTTGACCATGGGAATGGTCACCATGGGCAATGTCAACATGAGCACTGTCACCATGGGCACTGTCACCATGGGCACTGTCACCATGGGTATGCTGACCATGGGTACTTTCAACATGGGCACTGTCACCATGCGAAAAGTCACCATGAGCACTATCACCATGAGCACTATCACCAAGGGCACTGTCACCATGAGCACTGTCACCGTGTGCACTGTCACAGTGGGCACTATCAACATGAGCACTGTCATCATGAGCACTGTCACCATAGGAAATGTCACAGTGAGCACTGTCACTGTGGGCACTATCACCGTGGGCACTGTCACCATAGGCACTGTCACCATGGACACTGTCACCATGAGCACTATCATCATCGGCAGTGCTACCATGAGGAATTTCACCATCGGAACTCCAACCAAGTACAACGCCAGCATGAGCACAGTCATTATGGGCAGTGCCACTATGAGCACTGTCACCATGGGCACTTTCAACATGGGCCCTGTCACCATGCGAACTATCTCCATGAGCACTATCAGCGTGAGCAATTTCACCATGAGCACTGTCACCATGGGCACTGTCACAATGAGCACTGTCACCATGGGCACTGTAACCATGGGGACTTTCACCCTGAGCACTATCACCGTGAGCACTATCACCATGGGCAGGGTCACCGTGAGCAATATCACCAAGGGCACTGTGACTGTGAGCACTATTACCATGGGCAATATCACCATGAGCACTATCACCGTGAGCACTGTCACCGTGGGCACTGTCATCGTGTGCACTGTCACCATGAGCACTATCACCATGTGAACTGTCACCATGGGAATGGTCACCATGGGCACTGTCAAGATGAGCACTGTCACCATGGGAACTCTCACCATGAGCACTGTCACCATGGGAAATGTCACCATGGGCACTATCATCATGGGCAGTGCCACCATGAGGAATTTCACCATGAGAACTTCAACCGTGTACACCACCAGCTTTAGCACAGTCACCATGGGCTGTGTCACCATGAGCAGTGTCACCATGGGCACTGTCTCCATGCGAACTGTCACCATGAGCACTGTCACCATGGGCAATGTCACCATGAGCACTGTCACTGTGGGCACTGTCACCATGGGAACTGTCACCATGAGCACTATCACCGTGAGCACTATCACCATGGGCAGTGTCACTGTGAGCAATATCACCATCGCACTGTCACCATGAGCACTATTAACAAGGGTACTATCACCAAGGGCACTGTCACCATGAGCACTGTCATCATGGGCACTGTCACCATAGGAACTGTCACCATGAGCACTGTCACTGTGGGCACTATCACCCTGAGCACTATCAAAATGGGCACTGTCACCATAGGCACTGTCACCATGGACACTGTCACCATGAGCACTATCATCATGGGCAGTGCTACCATGAGCAATTTCACCATCGGAACTCCATCCATGTACACCGCCAGCGTGAGCACAGTCAACATGGGCAGTGTCACCATGAGCAGTGTCCCCATGGGCACTTTCAACATGGGCCCTATCACCATGCGAACTGTCACCATGAGCACTATCACCATGAGCACTGTCACCATGAGCATAGTCACCATCGGGTCTGTCACCATGAGCACTATGACCGTGTGCACTATCACCATAGGTAGTGTCACGGTGAGCAATATCACCATGGGCACTGTCACCATGAGCACTATTACCATGGGCACTATCACCATGAGCACTATCACAGTGAGCACTGTCACCGTGGGCAATGTCACCATGTGCACTGTCACCATGAGCACTGTCACCATGAGCACTGTCACTGTTGGTACTGTCACCATGAGCAATGTCACCATTGGCACTGTCACCATGTGCCCTGTCACCATAGGCACTGTCACCGTGGACACTGTCACCATGAACAATATCATCATAGGCAGTGCCAGCATAAGGAATTTCACCATGGGAACTCCAACCATGTATAGCACCAGCATGAGCATAGTCATCATGGTCAGTGTCACCATGAACACTGCCACCATGGGCACTTTCAACATGGGCACAGTCACCATGCGAACTATCACCATAAGGACTACCACCATGAGCAATATTACTATGAACACTATCACCAAGGACACTGTCAACGTGAGCACTATCACCGTAAGCACTATCACCATGAGCACTGTCACCGTGAGCACTGTCACCATGGGCAATTTCAACATGGCCACTGTCACCATGGGCACTGTCACCATGGGAACTCTCACCATGAACACTGTCACCATGGGAAATGTCATTATGGGCAGTGTCACCTTGGGCACTGTCACCATGGGCAGTGTCACCATGAGCACTATTACCATGAGCAGTATCACCATGAGCACTATCACCATGGGCACTGTCACACTGAGCACTATTACCATGGGTACTATCACCAAGGGCACTGTCATCGTGAACACTGTCACCATGAGCACTGTTACTGTGGGCCTTGCCACCATGAGCACTGTCATCATGGCCACTGTCACCATGCGGACTGCCACCATGAGCACTATCACAGTGGGCACTGTCACCATGAGAACTGTCACCATAGGCAGTGTATCCATGGGAACTGTCACCATGGGCACTATCATGGTGAGCACTATCACCATGGGAACTGTCACCATCGGAACAGTCACCATGCGCACTGTAACCATTGGCACTGCCACAGTGAGCACTGTCACAGTGAGCACTGTCACCATGGGAACTGTCACCATGTGCAGTGTCACCATGGGAACTCTCACTATGAGCACTGTCACCATGGGAAATGTCACTATGGGCAGTGTCACCATGGGCACTGTCACCATGGGTAGTGTCACCATGAGCACTATTACCATGAGCACTATCACCATGAGCACTATCATCACGGGCAGTGCCACCATGAGCACTATCACCGTGAGCACTATCACCATGGGTAGTGTCACCATGAGCAATATCACCATGGGCACTGTCACCATGAGCACTATTACAATGGGCATTATCACCATGAGCACTATCACCGTGAGCACTTTCAGTGTGGGCATTGTCACCATGTGCACTGTCACCATGAGCACTGTCACCATGAGCACTATCACCATGGCAAAGTTGACCATGGGAATGGTCACCATGGGCAATGTCAACATGAGCACTGTCACCATGGGCACTGTCACCATGGGCACTGTCACCATGGGTATGCTGACCATGGGCACTTTCAACATGGGCACTGTCACCATGCGAAAAGTCACCATGAGCACTATCACCATGAGCACTATCACCAAGGGCACTGTCACCATGAGCACTGTCACCGTGTGCACTGTCACAGTGGGCACTATCAACATGAGCACTGTCATCATGAGCACTGTCACCATAGGAAATGTCACAGTGAGCACTGTCACTGTGGGCACTATCACCGTGGGCACTGTCACCATAGGCACTGTCACCATGGACACTGTCACCATGAGCACTATCATCATCGGCAGTGCTACCATGAGGAATTTCACCATCGGAACTCCAACCAAGTACAACGCCAGCATGAGCACAGTCATTATGGGCAGTGCCACTATGAGCACTGTCACCATGGGCACTTTCAACATGGGCCCTGTCACCATGCGAACTATCTCCATGAGCACTATCAGCGTGAGCAATTTCACCATGAGCACTGTCACCATGGGCACTGTCACAATGAGCACTGTCACCATGGGCACTGTAACCATGGGGACTTTCACCCTGAGCACTATCACCGTGAGCACTATCACCATGGGCAGGGTCACCGTGAGCAATATCACCAAGGGCACTGTGACTGTGAGCACTATTACCATGGGCAATATCACCATGAGCACTATCACCGTGAGCACTGTCACCGTGGGCACTGTCATCGTGTGCACTGTCACCATGAGCACTATCACCATGTGAACTGTCTCCATGGGAATGGTCACCATGGGCACTGTCAAGATGAGCACTGTCACCATGGGAACTCTCACCATGAGCACTGTCACCATGGGAAATGTCACCATGGGCACTATCATCATGGGCAGTGCCACCATGAGGAATTTCACCATGAGAACTTCAACCGTGTACACCACCAGCTTTAGCACAGTCACCATGGGCTGTGTCACCATGAGCAGTGTCACCATGGGCACTGTCTCCATGCGAACTGTCACCATGAGCACTGTCACCATGGGCAATGTCACCATGAGCACTGTCACTGTGGGCACTGTCACCATGGGAACTGTCACCATGAGCACTATCACCGTGAGCACTATCACCATGGGCAGTGTCACTGTGAGCAATATCACCATCGCACTGTCACCATGAGCACTATTAACAAGGGTACTATCACCAAGGGCACTGTCACCATGAGCACTATCTTCATGGGCACTGTCACCATAGGAACTGTCACCATGAGCACTGTCACTGTGGGCACTATCACCCTGAGCACTATCAAAATGGGCACTGTCACCATAGGCACTGTCACCATGGACACTGTCACCATGAGCACTATCATCATGGGCAGTGCTACCATGAGCAATTTCACCATCGGAACTCCATCCATGTACACCGCCAGCGTGAGCACAGTCAACATGGGCAGTGTCACCATGAGCAGTGTCCCCATGGGCACTTTCAACATGGGCCCTATCACCATGCGAACTGTCACCATGAGCACTATCACCATGAGCACTGTCACCATGAGCATAGTCACCATCGGGTCTGTCACCATGAGCACTATGACCGTGTGCACTATCACCATAGGTAGTGTCACGGTGAGCAATATCACCATGGGCACTGTCACCATGAGCACTATTACCATGGGCACTATCACCATGAGCACTATCACAGTGAGCACTGTCACCGTGGGCAATGTCACCATGTGCACTGTCACCATGAGCACTGTCACCATGAGCACTATCACCATGGGAAGTGTCAACATGGGAACGGTCACCATGGGCACTGTCAACGTGAGCACTGTCAGCATGGGAACTCTCACCAGGAGCACTGTCTCCATGGGAAATGTCACCCTGGACACTGTTCACTATGGGAAGTGTCACCATGAGCACTGTCACCATGGGCACTGTCACTATGGACACTGTCTCCATGGGCACTCTCACCATGGACACTGTCACTGTGGAAAATGTCACCATGGGCACTGTAACCATCTACACTGTCCCCAGGAGCACTATCACCATGGACACTGTATCCATCAGCATTGTCCCCATGGGCACTGTCAATATGAGCACTGTCACCATGGGAACTCTCACCATGAGCACTGTCACCATGGCCAGTGTCACCATGGCCACTGTCACCATAAGCACTGTCACAAAGGGAAATGTCACCATGGGCACTCTCACCATTTGCTCTGTCACCGTGGGCACTGTCACCATGAGCACTGTTCAACATGGGCACTGTCACCTAGAGCACTGCCACTGTGGGCACTATCACCGTGAGCACTGTCACCATGAGCACTGTCAACATGGACACTGTCACCATGAGCATTGTGACCTTGAGCACTGTCACCATGGGAACTTTCACCATGGGCACTGTAACCATGGGCACTGTCACCATGGACAATGTCACCTTGGGAACCGTCACCATGGAAAATGTCACCATGGGCACTGTTGGCCATGGACACTGTCACCATGGGCACTGTGAACATGAGCACTGTCACCATGTAAACTCTTACCATGAACACTGTCACCATGGGAAATGTCACCATGGGCACTGTCACCATGGACACTGTCACCATGAGCACTATCATCATGGGCTGTGCTACCATGAGGAATTTCACCATCGGAACTCCAACCATGTACACCGCCAGCATGAGCACAGTCACCATGGGCAGTGTCACCATGAGCACTATCACCATGAGCACTATCACCATGTGCACTATCACCACGGACACTGTCACCGTGAGAACTATCACCGTGAGCACTGTCACCATGAGAACTGTCACCATGGGCCCTGTAACCATGGGAACTGTCACCATGAGCACTATCACCGTGACCACTATCAACATGGGCAGTGTCACCGTGAGCACTATCTCCGTGAACACTTTCACCATGACTACTATCACCGTGGGCACTATAAGCATGAGCACTATCACCATGAGCACTGTCACTGCGGGCACTGTCACCGTGTTCACTGTCACCATGAGCACTGTAACCATGAGCCCTATCACCATGGGAACGGTCACCATGGGAACAGTCACTATGGGCACTGCCATGATGAGCACTGTCACCATGGGAACTCTCACCATGAGCACTATCACCATGGGAAATGTCACCATGGGCACTGTCACCATGGGCACTGTCACCATGGGCGCTGTCACCATGGAAACTGTCACCATGAGCACTATAATCATGGGCAGTGCCACCATAAGGAATTTCACCATTGTAACACCAACCATATACACCGCCAGCATGAGCACAGTCACCATGGGGACTGTCAACATGAGCACTGTCACCATGGGAAATGTCTACATGAGCACTATCACCATGATCACTATCACCAAGGGCACTGTCACCATGAGCACTATCACCGTGGACAATGTCACCATGAGAACTATCACCGTGAGCACTATCACCATGGGAAGTGTCACCGTGAGAACTGTCACCATGGACATTGTCACCGTGGGCACTGTCACCATGAGCACTGTCACCATGAGCACTGTCACTGTTGGTACTGTCACCATGAGCAATGTCACCATTGGCACTGTCACCATGTGCCCTGTCACCATAGGCACTGTCACCGTGGACACTGTCACCATGAACAATATCATCATAGGCAGTGCCACCATAAGGAATTTCACCATGGGAACTCCAACCATGTATAGCACCAGCATGAGCATAGTCATCATGGTCAGTGTCACCATGAACACTGCCACCATGGGCACTTTCAACATGGGCACAGTCACCATGCGAACTATCACCATAAGGACTACCACCATGAGCAATATTACTATGAACACTATCACCAAGGACACTGTCAACGTGAGCACTATCACCGTAAGCACTATCACCATGAGCACTGTCACCGTGAGCACTGTCACCATGGGCAATTTCAACATGGCCACTGTCACCATGGGCACTGTCACCATGGGAACTCTCACCATGAACACTGTCACCATGGGAAATGTCATTATGGGCAGTGTCACCTTGGGCACTGTCACCATGGGCAGTGTCACCATGAGCACTATTACCATGAGCAGTATCACCATGAGCACTATCACCATGGGCACTGTCACAGTGAGCACTATTACCATGGGTACTATCACCAAGGGCACTGTCATCGTGAACACTGTCACCATGAGCACTGTTACCGTGGGCCTTGCCACCATGAGCACTGTCATCATGGCCACTGTCACCATGCGGACTGCCACCATGAGCACTATCACAGTGGGCACTGTCACCATGAGAACTGTCACCATGGGCAGTGTATCCATGGGAACTGTCACCATGGGCACTATCATGGTGAGCACTATCACCATGGGAACTGTCACCATCGGAACAGTCACCATGCGCACTGTAACCATTGGCACTGCCACAGTGAGCACTGTCACAGTGAGCACTGTCACCATGGGAACTGTCACCATGTGCAGTGTCACCATGGGAACTCTCACTATGAGCACTGTCACCATGGGAAATGTCACTATGGGCAGTGTCACCATGGGCACTGTCACCATGGGTAGTGTCACCATGAGCACTATTACCATGAGCACTATCACCATGAGCACTATCATCACGGGCAGTGCCACCATGAGCACTATCACCGTGAGCACTATCACCATGGGTAGTGTCACCATGAGCAATATCACCATGGGCACTGTCACCATGAGCACTATTACAATGGGCATTATCACCATGAGCACTATCACCGTGAGCACTTTCAGTGTGGGCATTGTCACCATGTGCACTGTCACCATGAGCACTGTCACCATGAGCACTATCACCATGGCAAAGTTGACCATGGGAATGGTCACCATGGGCAATGTCAACATGAGCACTGTCACCATGGGCACTGTCACCATGGGCACTGTCACCATGGGTATGCTGACCATGGGCACTTTCAACATGGGCACTGTCACCATGCGAAAAGTCACCATGAGCACTATCACCATGAGCACTATCACCAAGGGCACTGTCACCATGAGCACTGTCACCGTGTGCACTGTCACAGTGGGCACTATCAACATGAGCACTGTCATCCTGAGCACTGTCACCATAGGAAATGTCACAGTGAGCACTGTCACTGTGGGCACTATCACCGTGGGCACTGTCACCATAGGCACTGTCACCATGGACACTGTCACCATGAGCACTATCATCATCGGCAGTGCTACCATGAGGAATTTCACCATCGGAACTCCAACCAAGTACAACGCCAGCATGAGCACAGTCATTATGGGCAGTGCCACTATGAGCACTGTCACCATGGGCACTTTCAACATGGGCCCTGTCACCATGCGAACTATCTCCATGAGCACTATCAGCGTGAGCAATTTCACCATGAGCACTGTCACCATGGGCACTGTCACAATGAGCACTGTCACCATGGGCACTGTAACCATGGGGACTTTCACCCTGAGCACTATCACCGTGAGCACTATCACCATGGGCAGGGTCACCGTGAGCAATATCACCAAGGGCACTGTGACTGTGAGCACTATTACCATGGGCAATATCACCATGAGCACTATCACCGTGAGCACTGTCACCGTGGGCACTGTCATCGTGTGCACTGTCACCATGAGCACTATCACCATGTGAACTGTCTCCATGGGAATGGTCACCATGGGCACTGTCAAGATGAGCACTGTCACCATGGGAACTCTCACCATGAGCACTGTCACCATGGGAAATGTCACCATGGGCACTATCATCATGGGCAGTGCCACCATGAGGAATTTCACCATGAGAACTTCAACCGTGTACACCACCAGCTTTAGCACAGTCACCATGGGCTGTGTCACCATGAGCAGTGTCACCATGGGCACTGTCTCCATGCGAACTGTCACCATGAGCACTGTCACCATGGGCAATGTCACCATGAGCACTGTCACTGTGGGCACTGTCACCATGGGAACTGTCACCATGAGCACTATCACCGTGAGCACTATCACCATGGGCAGTGTCACTGTGAGCAATATCACCATCGCACTGTCACCATGAGCACTATTAACAAGGGTACTATCACCAAGGGCACTGTCACCATGAGCACTGTCTTCATGGGCACTGTCACCATAGGAACTGTCACCATGAGCACTGTCACTGTGGGCACTATCACCCTGAGCACTATCAAAATGGGCACTGTCACCATAGGCACTGTCACCATGGACACTGTCACCATGAGCACTATCATCATGGGCAGTGCTACCATGAGCAATTTCACCATCGGAACTCCATCCATGTACACCGCCAGCGTGAGCACAGTCAACATGGGCAGTGTCACCATGAGCAGTGTCCCCATGGGCACTTTCAACATGGGCCCTATCACCATGCGAACTGTCACCATGAGCACTATCACCATGAGCACTGTCACCATGAGCATAGTCACCATCGGGTCTGTCACCATGAGCACTATGACCGTGTGCACTATCACCATAGGTAGTGTCACGGTGAGCAATATCACCATGGGCACTGTCACCATGAGCACTATTACCATGGGCACTATCACCATGAGCACTATCACAGTGAGCACTGTCACCGTGGGCAATGTCACCATGTGCACTGTCACCATGAGCACTGTCACCATGAGCACTATCACCATGGGAAGTGTCAACATGGGAACGGTCACCATGGGCACTGTCAACGTGAGCACTGTCAGCATGGGAACTCTCACCAGGAGCACTGTCTCCATGGGAAATGTCACCCTGGACACTGTTCACTATGGGAAGTGTCACCATGAGCACTGTCACCATGGGCACTGTCACTATGGACACTGTCTCCATGGGCACTCTCACCATGGACACTGTCACTGTGGAAAATGTCACCATGGGCACTGTAACCATCTACACTGTCCCCAGGAGCACTATCACCATGGACACTGTATCCATCAGCATTGTCCCCATGGGCACTGTCAATATGAGCACTGTCACCATGGGAACTCTCACCATGAGCACTGTCACCATGGCCAGTGTCACCATGGCCACTGTCACCATAAGCACTGTCACAAAGGGAAATGTCACCATGGGCACTCTCACCATTTGCTCTGTCACCGTGGGCACTGTCACCATGAGCACTGTTCAACATGGGCACTGTCACCTAGAGCACTGCCACTGTGGGCACTATCACCGTGAGCACTGTCACCATGAGCACTGTCAACATGGACACTGTCACCATGAGCATTGTGACCTTGAGCACTGTCACCATGGGAACTTTCACCATGGGCACTGTAACCATGGGCACTGTCACCATGGACAATGTCACCTTGGGAACCGTCACCATGGAAAATGTCACCATGGGCACTGTTGGCCATGGACACTGTCACCATGGGCACTGTGAACATGAGCACTGTCACCATGTAAACTCTTACCATGAACACTGTCACCATGGGAAATGTCACCATGGGCACTGTCACCATGGACACTGTCACCATGAGCACTATCATCATGGGCTGTGCTACCATGAGGAATTTCACCATCGGAACTCCAACCATGTACACCGCCAGCATGAGCACAGTCACCATGGGCAGTGTCACCATGAGCACTATCACCATGAGCACTATCACCATGTGCACTATCACCACGGACACTGTCACCGTGAGAACTATCACCGTGAGCACTGTCACCATGAGAACTGTCACCATGGGCCCTGTAACCATGGGAACTGTCACCATGAGCACTATCACCGTGACCACTATCAACATGGGCAGTGTCACCGTGAGCACTATCTCCGTGAACACTTTCACCATGACTACTATCACCGTGGGCACTATAATCATGAGCACTATCACCATGAGCACTGTCACTGCGGGCACTGTCACCGTGTTCACTGTCACCATGAGCACTGTAACCATGAGCCCTATCACCATGGGAACTGTCACCATGGGAACAGTCACTATGGGCACTGCCATGATGAGCACTGTCACCATGGGAACTCTCACCATGAGCACTATCACCATGGGAAATGTCACCATGGGCACTGTCACCATGGGCGCTGTCACCATGGAAACTGTCACCATGAGCACTATAATCATGGGCAGTGCCACCATAAGGAATTTCACCATTGTAACACCAACCATATACACCGCCAGCATGAGCACAGTCACCATGGGGACTGTCAACATGAGCACTGTCACCATGGGAAATGTCTACATGAGCACTATCACCATGATCACTATCACCAAGGGCACTGTCACCATGAGCACTATCACCGTGGACAATGTCACCATGAGAACTATCACCGTGAGCACTATCACCATGGGAAGTGTCACCGTGAGAACTGTCACCATGGACATTGTCACCGTGGGCACTGTCACCATGAGCACTGTCACCATGAGCACTGTCACTGTTGGTACTGTCACCATGAGCAATGTCACCATTGGCACTGTCACCATGTGCCCTGTCACCATAGGCACTGTCACCGTGGACACTGTCACCATGAACAATATCATCATAGGCAGTGCCACCATAAGGAATTTCACCATGGGAACTCCAACCATGTATAGCACCAGCATGAGCATAGTCATCATGGTCAGTGTCACCATGAACACTGCCACCATGGGCACTTTCAACATGGGCACAGTCACCATGCGAACTATCACCATAAGGACTACCACCATGAGCAATATTACTATGAACACTATCACCAAGGACACTGTCAACGTGAGCACTATCACCGTAAGCACTATCACCATGAGCACTGTCACCGTGAGCACTGTCACCATGGGCAATTTCAACATGGCCACTGTCACCATGGGCACTGTCACCATGGGAACTCTCACCATGAACACTGTCACCATGGGAAATGTCATTATGGGCAGTGTCACCTTGGGCACTGTCACCATGGGCAGTGTCACCATGAGCACTATTACCATGAGCAGTATCACCATGAGCACTATCACCATGGGCACTGTCACACTGAGCACTATTACCATGGGTACTATCACCAAGGGCACTGTCATCGTGAACACTGTCACCATGAGCACTGTTACTGTGGGCCTTGCCACCATGAGCACTGTCATCATGGCCACTGTCACCATGCGGACTGCCACCATGAGCACTATCACAGTGGGCACTGTCACCATGAGAACTGTCACCATGGGCAGTGTATCCATGGGAACTGTCACCATGGGCACTATCATGGTGAGCACTATCACCATGGGAACTGTCACCATCGGAACAGTCACCATGCGCACTGTAACCATTGGCACTGCCACAGTGAGCACTGTCACAGTGAGCACTGTCACCATGGGAACTGTCACCATGTGCAGTGTCACCATGGGAACTCTCACTATGAGCACTGTCACCATGGGAAATGTCACTATGGGCAGTGTCACCATGGGCACTGTCACCATGGGTAGTGTCACCATGAGCACTATTACCATGAGCACTATCACCATGAGCACTATCATCACGGGCAGTGCCACCATGAGCACTATCACCGTGAGCACTATCACCATGGGTAGTGTCACCATGAGCAATATCACCATGGGCACTGTCACCATGAGCACTATTACAATGGGCATTATCACCATGAGCACTATCACCGTGAGCACTTTCAGTGTGGGCATTGTCACCATGTGCACTGTCACCATGAGCACTGTCACCATGAGCACTATCACCATGGCAAAGTTGACCATGGGAATGGTCACCATGGGCAATGTCAACATGAGCACTGTCACCATGGGCACTGTCACCATGGGCACTGTCACCATGGGTATGCTGACCATGGGCACTTTCAACATGGGCACTGTCACCATGCGAAAAGTCACCATGAGCACTATCACCATGAGCACTATCACCAAGGGCACTGTCACCATGAGCACTGTCACCGTGTGCACTGTCACAGTGGGCACTATCAACATGAGCACTGTCATCCTGAGCACTGTCACCATAGGAAATGTCACAGTGAGCACTGTCACTGTGGGCACTATCACCGTGGGCACTGTCACCATAGGCACTGTCACCATGGACACTGTCACCATGAGCACTATCATCATCGGCAGTGCTACCATGAGGAATTTCACCATCGGAACTCCAACCAAGTACAACGCCAGCATGAGCACAGTCATTATGGGCAGTGCCACTATGAGCACTGTCACCATGGGCACTTTCAACATGGGCCCTGTCACCATGCGAACTATCTCCATGAGCACTATCAGCGTGAGCAATTTCACCATGAGCACTGTCACCATGGGCACTGTCACAATGAGCACTGTCACCATGGGCACTGTAACCATGGGGACTTTCACCCTGAGCACTATCACCGTGAGCACTATCACCATGGGCAGGGTCACCGTGAGCAATATCACCAAGGGCACTGTGACTGTGAGCACTATTACCATGGGCAATATCACCATGAGCACTATCACCGTGAGCACTGTCACCATGGGCACTGTCATCGTGTGCACTGTCACCATGAGCACTATCACCATGTGAACTGTCACCATGGGAATGGTCACCATGGGCACTGTCAAGATGAGCACTGTCACCATGGGAAATCTCACCATGAGCACTGTCACCATGGGAAATGTCACCATGGGCACTATCATCATGGGCAGTGCCACCATGAGGAATTTCACCATGAGAACTTCAACCGTGTACACCACCAGCTTTAGCACAGTCACCATGGGCTGTGTCACCATGAGCAGTGTCACCATGGGCACTGTCTCCATGCGAACTGTCACCATGAGCACTGTCACCATGGGCAATGTCACCATGAGCACTGTCACTGTGGGCACTGTCACCATGGGAACTGTCACCATGAGCACTATCACCGTGAGCACTATCACCATGGGCAGTGTCACTGTGAGCAATATCACCATCGCACTGTCACCATGAGCACTATTAACAAGGGTACTATCACCAAGGGCACTGTCACCATGAGCACTGTCTTCATGGGCACTGTCACCATAGGAACTGTCACCATGAGCACTGTCACTGTGGGCACTATCACCCTGAGCACTATCAAAATGGGCACTGTCACCATAGGCACTGTCACCATGGACACTGTCACCATGAGCACTATCATCATGGGCAGTGCTACCATGAGCAATTTCACCATCGGAACTCCATCCATGTACACCGCCAGCGTGAGCACAGTCAACATGGGCAGTGTCACCATGAGCAGTGTCCCCATGGGCACTTTCAACATGGGCCCTATCACCATGCGAACTGTCACCATGAGCACTATCACCATGAGCACTGTCACCATGAGCATAGTCACCATCGGGTCTGTCACCATGAGCACTATGACCGTGTGCACTATCACCATAGGTAGTGTCACGGTGAGCAATATCACCATGGGCACTGTCACCATGAGCACTATTACCATGGGCACTATCACCATGAGCACTATCACAGTGAGCACTGTCACCGTGGGCAATGTCACCATGTGCACTGTCACCATGAGCACTGTCACCATGAGCACTATCACCATGGGAAGTGTCAACATGGGAACGGTCACCATGGGCACTGTCAACGTGAGCACTGTCAGCATGGGAACTCTCACCAGGAGCACTGTCTCCATGGGAAATGTCACCCTGGACACTGTTCACTATGGGAAGTGTCACCATGAGCACTGTCACCATGGGAACTCTCACCATGAACACTGTCACCATGGGAAATGTCATTATGGGCAGTGTCACCTTGGGCACTGTCACCATGGGCAGTGTCACCATGAGCACTATTACCATGAGCAGTATCACCATGAGCACTATCACCATGGGCACTGTCACACTGAGCACTATTACCATGGGTACTATCACCAAGGGCACTGTCATCGTGAACACTGTCACCATGAGCACTGTTACTGTGGGCCTTGCCACCATGAGCACTGTCATCATGGCCACTGTCACCATGCGGACTGCCACCATGAGCACTATCACAGTGGGCACTGTCACCATGAGAACTGTCACCATGGGCAGTGTATCCATGGGAACTGTCACCATGGGCACTATCATGGTGAGCACTATCACCATGGGAACTGTCACCATCGGAACAGTCACCATGCGCACTGTAACCATTGGCACTGCCACAGTGAGCACTGTCACAGTGAGCACTGTCACCATGGGAACTGTCACCATGTGCAGTGTCACCATGGGAACTCTCACTATGAGCACTGTCACCATGGGAAATGTCACTATGGGCAGTGTCACCATGGGCACTGTCACCATGGGTAGTGTCACCATGAGCACTATTACCATGAGCACTATCACCATGAGCACTATCATCACGGGCAGTGCCACCATGAGCACTATCACCGTGAGCACTATCACCATGGGTAGTGTCACCATGAGCAATATCACCATGGGCACTGTCACCATGAGCACTATTACAATGGGCATTATCACCATGAGCACTATCACCGTGAGCACTTTCAGTGTGGGCATTGTCACCATGTGCACTGTCACCATGAGCACTGTCACCATAAGCACTATCACCATGGCAAAGTTGACCATGGGAATGGTCACCATGGGCAATGTCAACATGAGCACTGTCACCATGGGCACTGTCACCATGGGCACTGTCACCATGGGTATGCTGACCATGGGCACTTTCAACATGGGCACTGTCACCATGCGAAAAGTCACCATGAGCACTATCACCATGAGCACTATCACCAAGGGCACTGTCACCATGAGCACTGTCACCGTGTGCACTGTCACAGTGGGCACTATCAACATGAGCACTGTCATCCTGAGCACTGTCACCATAGGAAATGTCACAGTGAGCACTGTCACTGTGGGCACTATCACCGTGGGCACTGTCACCATAGGCACTGTCACCATGGACACTGTCACCATGAGCACTATCATCATCGGCAGTGCTACCATGAGGAATTTCACCATCGGAACTCCAACCAAGTACAACGCCAGCATGAGCACAGTCATTATGGGCAGTGCCACTATGAGCACTGTCACCATGGGCACTTTCAACATGGGCCCTGTCACCATGCGAACTATCTCCATGAGCACTATCAGCGTGAGCAATTTCACCATGAGCACTGTCACCATGGGCACTGTCACAATGAGCACTGTCACCATGGGCACTGTAACCATGGGGACTTTCACCCTGAGCACTATCACCGTGAGCACTATCACCATGGGCAGGGTCACCGTGAGCAATATCACCAAGGGCACTGTGACTGTGAGCACTATTACCATGGGCAATATCACCATGAGCACTATCACCGTGAGCACTGTCACCGTGGGCACTGTCATCGTGTGCACTGTCACCATGAGCACTATCACCATGTGAACTGTCTCCATGGGAATGGTCACCATGGGCACTGTCAAGATGAGCACTGTCACCATGGGAACTCTCACCATGAGCACTGTCACCATGG
This sequence comes from Balaenoptera ricei, assembly GCF_028023285.1. Taxonomy (NCBI): domain Eukaryota; kingdom Metazoa; phylum Chordata; class Mammalia; order Artiodactyla; family Balaenopteridae; genus Balaenoptera; species Balaenoptera ricei. Next base: position 240,181 of record NW_026777464.1, on the reverse strand, counting down.
GAAATGTCACCATGGGCACTATCATCATGGGCAGTGCCACCATGAGGAATTTCACCATGAGAACTTCAACCGTGTACACCACCAGCTTTAGCACAGTCACCATGGGCTGTGTCACCATGAGCAGTGTCACCATGGGCACTGTCTCCATGCGAACTGTCACCATGAGCACTGTCACCATGGGCAATGTCACCATGAGCACTGTCACTGTGGGCACTGTCACCATGGGAACTGTCACCATGAGCACTATCACCGTGAGCACTATCACCATGGGCAGTGTCACTGTGAGCAATATCACCATCGCACTGTCACCATGAGCACTATTAACAAGGGTACTATCACCAAGGGCACTGTCACCATGAGCACTGTCTTCATGGGCACTGTCACCATAGGAACTGTCACCATGAGCACTGTCACTGTGGGCACTATCACCCTGAGCACTATCAAAATGGGCACTGTCACCATAGGCACTGTCACCATGGACACTGTCACCATGAGCACTATCATCATGGGCAGTGCTACCATGAGCAATTTCACCATCGGAACTCCATCCATGTACACCGCCAGCGTGAGCACAGTCAACATGGGCAGTGTCACCATGAGCAGTGTCCCCATGGGCACTTTCAACATGGGCCCTATCACCATGCGAACTGTCACCATGAGCACTATCACCATGAGCACTGTCACCATGAGCATAGTCACCATCGGGTCTGTCACCATGAGCACTATGACCGTGTGCACTATCACCATAGGTAGTGTCACGGTGAGCAATATCACCATGGGCACTGTCACCATGAGCACTATTACCATGGGCACTATCACCATGAGCACTATCACAGTGAGCACTGTCACCGTGGGCAATGTCACCATGTGCACTGTCACCATGAGCACTGTCACCATGAGCACTATCACCATGGGAAGTGTCAACATGGGAACGGTCACCATGGGCACTGTCAACGTGAGCACTGTCAGCATGGGAACTCTCACCAGGAGCACTGTCTCCATGGGAAATGTCACCCTGGACACTGTTCACTATGGGAAGTGTCACCATGAGCACTGTCACCATGGGCACTGTCACTATGGACACTGTCTCCATGGGCACTCTCACCATGGACACTGTCACTGTGGAAAATGTCACCATGGGCACTGTAACCATCTACACTGTCCCCAGGAGCACTATCACCATGGACACTGTATCCATCAGCATTGTCCCCATGGGCACTGTCAATATGAGCACTGTCACCATGGGAACTCTCACCATGAGCACTGTCACCATGGCCAGTGTCACCATGGCCACTGTCACCATAAGCACTGTCACAAAGGGAAATGTCACCATGGGCACTCTCACCATTTGCTCTGTCACCGTGGGCACTGTCACCATGAGCACTGTTCAACATGGGCACTGTCACCTAGAGCACTGCCACTGTGGGCACTATCACCGTGAGCACTGTCACCATGAGCACTGTCAACATGGACACTGTCACCATGAGCATTGTGACCTTGAGCACTGTCACCATGGGAACTTTCACCATGGGCACTGTAACCATGGGCACTGTCACCATGGACAATGTCACCTTGGGAACCGTCACCATGGAAAATGTCACCATGGGCACTGTTGGCCATGGACACTGTCACCATGGGCACTGTGAACATGAGCACTGTCACCATGTAAACTCTTACCATGAACACTGTCACCATGGGAAATGTCACCATGGGCACTGTCACCATGGACACTGTCACCATGAGCACTATCATCATGGGCTGTGCTACCATGAGGAATTTCACCATCGGAACTCCAACCATGTACACCGCCAGCATGAGCACAGTCACCATGGGCAGTGTCACCATGAGCACTATCACCATGAGCACTATCACCATGTGCACTATCACCACGGACACTGTCACCGTGAGAACTATCACCGTGAGCACTGTCACCATGAGAACTGTCACCATGGGCCCTGTAACCATGGGAACTGTCACCATGAGCACTATCACCGTGACCACTATCAACATGGGCAGTGTCACCGTGAGCACTATCTCCGTGAACACTTTCACCATGACTACTATCACCGTGGGCACTATAATCATGAGCACTATCACCATGAGCACTGTCACTGCGGGCACTGTCACCGTGTTCACTGTCACCATGAGCACTGTAACCATGAGCCCTATCACCATGGGAACTGTCACCATGGGAACAGTCACTATGGGCACTGCCATGATGAGCACTGTCACCATGGGAACTCTCACCATGAGCACTATCACCATGGGAAATGTCACCATGGGCACTGTCACCATGGGCACTGTCACCATGGAAACTGTCACCATGAGCACTATAATCATGGGCAGTGCCACCATAAGGAATTTCACCATTGTAACACCAACCATATACACCGCCAGCATGAGCACAGTCACCATGGGGACTGTCAACATGAGCACTGTCACCATGGGAAATGTCTACATGAGCACTATCACCATGATCACTATCACCAAGGGCACTGTCACCATGAGCACTATCACCGTGGACAATGTCACCATGAGAACTATCACCGTGAGCACTATCACCATGGGAAGTGTCACCGTGAGAACTGTCACCATGGACATTGTCACCGTGGGCACTGTCACCATGAGCACTGTCACCATGAGCACTGTCACTGTTGGTACTGTCACCATGAGCAATGTCACCATTGGCACTGTCACCATGTGCCCTGTCACCATAGGCACTGTCACCGTGGACACTGTCACCATGAACAATATCATCATAGGCAGTGCCACCATAAGGAATTTCACCATGGGAACTCCAACCATGTATAGCACCAGCATGAGCATAGTCATCATGGTCAGTGTCACCATGAACACTGCCACCATGGGCACTTTCAACATGGGCACAGTCACCATGCGAACTATCACCATAAGGACTACCACCATGAGCAATATTACTATGAACACTATCACCAAGGACACTGTCAACGTGAGCACTATCACCGTAAGCACTATCACCATGAGCACTGTCACCGTGAGCACTGTCACCATGGGCAATTTCAACATGGCCACTGTCACCATGGGCACTGTCACCATGGGAACTCTCACCATGAACACTGTCACCATGGGAAATGTCATTATGGGCAGTGTCACCTTGGGCACTGTCACCATGGGCAGTGTCACCATGAGCACTATTACCATGAGCAGTATCACCATGAGCACTATCACCATGGGCACTGTCACAGTGAGCACTATTACCATGGGTACTATCACCAAGGGCACTGTCATCGTGAACACTGTCACCATGAGCACTGTTACCGTGGGCCTTGCCACCATGAGCACTGTCATCATGGCCACTGTCACCATGCGGACTGCCACCATGAGCACTATCACAGTGGGCACTGTCACCATGAGAACTGTCACCATGGGCAGTGTATCCATGGGAACTGTCACCATGGGCACTATCATGGTGAGCACTATCACCATGGGAACTGTCACCATCGGAACAGTCACCATGCGCACTGTAACCATTGGCACTGCCACAGTGAGCACTGTCACAGTGAGCACTGTCACCATGGGAACTGTCACCATGTGCAGTGTCACCATGGGAACTCTCACTATGAGCACTGTCACCATGGGAAATGTCACTATGGGCAGTGTCACCATGGGCACTGTCACCATGGGTAGTGTCACCATGAGCACTATTACCATGAGCACTATCACCATGAGCACTATCATCACGGGCAGTGCCACCATGAGCACTATCACCGTGAGCACTATCACCATGGGTAGTGTCACCATGAGCAATATCACCATGGGCACTGTCACCATGAGCACTATTACAATGGGCATTATCACCATGAGCACTATCACCGTGAGCACTTTCAGTGTGGGCATTGTCACCATGTGCACTGTCACCATGAGCACTGTCACCATGAGCACTATCACCATGGCAAATTTGACCATGGGAATGGTCACCATGGGCAATGTCAACATGAGCACTGTCACCATGGGCACTGTCACCATGGGCACTGTCACCATGGGTATGCTGACCATGGGTACTTTCAACATGGGCACTGTCACCATGCGAAAAGTCACCATGAGCACTATCACCATGAGCACTATCACCAAGGGCACTGTCACCATGAGCACTGTCACCGTGTGCACTGTCACAGTGGGCACTATCAACATGAGCACTGTCATCATGAGCACTGTCACCATAGGAAATGTCACAGTGAGCACTGTCACTGTGGGCACTATCACCGTGGGCACTGTCACCATAGGCACTGTCACCATGGACACTGTCACCATGAGCACTATCATCATCGGCAGTGCTACCATGAGGAATTTCACCATCGGAACTCCAACCAAGTACAACGCCAGCATGAGCACAGTCATTATGGGCAGTGCCACTATGAGCACTGTCACCATGGGCACTTTCAACATGGGCCCTGTCACCATGCGAACTATCTCCATGAGCACTATCAGCGTGAGCAATTTCACCATGAGCACTGTCACCATGGGCACTGTCACAATGAGCACTGTCACCATGGGCACTGTAACCATGGGGACTTTCACCCTGAGCACTATCACCGTGAGCACTATCACCATGGGCAGGGTCACCGTGAGCAATATCACCAAGGGCACTGTGACTGTGAGCACTATTACCATGGGCAATATCACCATGAGCACTATCACCGTGAGCACTGTCACCGTGGGCACTGTCATCGTGTGCACTGTCACCATGAGCACTATCACCATGTGAACTGTCACCATGGGAATGGTCACCATGGGCACTGTCAAGATGAGCACTGTCACCATGGGAACTCTCACCATGAGCACTGTCACCATGGGAAATGTCACCATGGGCACTATCATCATGGGCAGTGCCACCATGAGGAATTTCACCATGAGAACTTCAACCGTGTACACCACCAGCTTTAGCACAGTCACCATGGGCTGTGTCACCATGAGCAGTGTCACCATGGGCACTGTCTCCATGCGAACTGTCACCATGAGCACTGTCACCATGGGCAATGTCACCATGAGCACTGTCACTGTGGGCACTGTCACCATGGGAACTGTCACCATGAGCACTATCACCGTGAGCACTATCACCATGGGCAGTGTCACTGTGAGCAATATCACCATCGCACTGTCACCATGAGCACTATTAACAAGGGTACTATCACCAAGGGCACTGTCACCATGAGCACTGTCATCATGGGCACTGTCACCATAGGAACTGTCACCATGAGCACTGTCACTGTGGGCACTATCACCCTGAGCACTATCAAAATGGGCACTGTCACCATAGGCACTGTCACCATGGACACTGTCACCATGAGCACTATCATCATGGGCAGTGCTACCATGAGCAATTTCACCATCGGAACTCCATCCATGTACACCGCCAGCGTGAGCACAGTCAACATGGGCAGTGTCACCATGAGCAGTGTCCCCATGGGCACTTTCAACATGGGCCCTATCACCATGCGAACTGTCACCATGAGCACTATCACCATGAGCACTGTCACCATGAGCATAGTCACCATCGGGTCTGTCACCATGAGCACTATGACCGTGTGCACTATCACCATAGGTAGTGTCACGGTGAGCAATATCACCATGGGCACTGTCACCATGAGCACTATTACCATGGGCACTATCACCATGAGCACTATCACAGTGAGCACTGTCACCGTGGGCAATGTCACCATGTGCACTGTCACCATGAGCACTGTCACCATGAGCACTGTCACTGTTGGTACTGTCACCATGAGCAATGTCACCATTGGCACTGTCACCATGTGCCCTGTCACCATAGGCACTGTCACCGTGGACACTGTCACCATGAACAATATCATCATAGGCAGTGCCAGCATAAGGAATTTCACCATGGGAACTCCAACCATGTATAGCACCAGCATGAGCATAGTCATCATGGTCAGTGTCACCATGAACACTGCCACCATGGGCACTTTCAACATGGGCACAGTCACCATGCGAACTATCACCATAAGGACTACCACCATGAGCAATATTACTATGAACACTATCACCAAGGACACTGTCAACGTGAGCACTATCACCGTAAGCACTATCACCATGAGCACTGTCACCGTGAGCACTGTCACCATGGGCAATTTCAACATGGCCACTGTCACCATGGGCACTGTCACCATGGGAACTCTCACCATGAACACTGTCACCATGGGAAATGTCATTATGGGCAGTGTCACCTTGGGCACTGTCACCATGGGCAGTGTCACCATGAGCACTATTACCATGAGCAGTATCACCATGAGCACTATCACCATGGGCACTGTCACACTGAGCACTATTACCATGGGTACTATCACCAAGGGCACTGTCATCGTGAACACTGTCACCATGAGCACTGTTACTGTGGGCCTTGCCACCATGAGCACTGTCATCATGGCCACTGTCACCATGCGGACTGCCACCATGAGCACTATCACAGTGGGCACTGTCACCATGAGAACTGTCACCATAGGCAGTGTATCCATGGGAACTGTCACCATGGGCACTATCATGGTGAGCACTATCACCATGGGAACTGTCACCATCGGAACAGTCACCATGCGCACTGTAACCATTGGCACTGCCACAGTGAGCACTGTCACAGTGAGCACTGTCACCATGGGAACTGTCACCATGTGCAGTGTCACCATGGGAACTCTCACTATGAGCACTGTCACCATGGGAAATGTCACTATGGGCAGTGTCACCATGGGCACTGTCACCATGGGTAGTGTCACCATGAGCACTATTACCATGAGCACTATCACCATGAGCACTATCATCACGGGCAGTGCCACCATGAGCACTATCACCGTGAGCACTATCACCATGGGTAGTGTCACCATGAGCAATATCACCATGGGCACTGTCACCATGAGCACTATTACAATGGGCATTATCACCATGAGCACTATCACCGTGAGCACTTTCAGTGTGGGCATTGTCACCATGTGCACTGTCACCATGAGCACTGTCACCATGAGCACTATCACCATGGCAAAGTTGACCATGGGAATGGTCACCATGGGCAATGTCAACATGAGCACTGTCACCATGGGCACTGTCACCATGGGCACTGTCACCATGGGTATGCTGACCATGGGCACTTTCAACATGGGCACTGTCACCATGCGAAAAGTCACCATGAGCACTATCACCATGAGCACTATCACCAAGGGCACTGTCACCATGAGCACTGTCACCGTGTGCACTGTCACAGTGGGCACTATCAACATGAGCACTGTCATCATGAGCACTGTCACCATAGGAAATGTCACAGTGAGCACTGTCACTGTGGGCACTATCACCGTGGGCACTGTCACCATAGGCACTGTCACCATGGACACTGTCACCATGAGCACTATCATCATCGGCAGTGCTACCATGAGGAATTTCACCATCGGAACTCCAACCAAGTACAACGCCAGCATGAGCACAGTCATTATGGGCAGTGCCACTATGAGCACTGTCACCATGGGCACTTTCAACATGGGCCCTGTCACCATGCGAACTATCTCCATGAGCACTATCAGCGTGAGCAATTTCACCATGAGCACTGTCACCATGGGCACTGTCACAATGAGCACTGTCACCATGGGCACTGTAACCATGGGGACTTTCACCCTGAGCACTATCACCGTGAGCACTATCACCATGGGCAGGGTCACCGTGAGCAATATCACCAAGGGCACTGTGACTGTGAGCACTATTACCATGGGCAATATCACCATGAGCACTATCACCGTGAGCACTGTCACCGTGGGCACTGTCATCGTGTGCACTGTCACCATGAGCACTATCACCATGTGAACTGTCTCCATGGGAATGGTCACCATGGGCACTGTCAAGATGAGCACTGTCACCATGGGAACTCTCACCATGAGCACTGTCACCATGGGAAATGTCACCATGGGCACTATCATCATGGGCAGTGCCACCATGAGGAATTTCACCATGAGAACTTCAACCGTGTACACCACCAGCTTTAGCACAGTCACCATGGGCTGTGTCACCATGAGCAGTGTCACCATGGGCACTGTCTCCATGCGAACTGTCACCATGAGCACTGTCACCATGGGCAATGTCACCATGAGCACTGTCACTGTGGGCACTGTCACCATGGGAACTGTCACCATGAGCACTATCACCGTGAGCACTATCACCATGGGCAGTGTCACTGTGAGCAATATCACCATCGCACTGTCACCATGAGCACTATTAACAAGGGTACTATCACCAAGGGCACTGTCACCATGAGCACTATCTTCATGGGCACTGTCACCATAGGAACTGTCACCATGAGCACTGTCACTGTGGGCACTATCACCCTGAGCACTATCAAAATGGGCACTGTCACCATAGGCACTGTCACCATGGACACTGTCACCATGAGCACTATCATCATGGGCAGTGCTACCATGAGCAATTTCACCATCGGAACTCCATCCATGTACACCGCCAGCGTGAGCACAGTCAACATGGGCAGTGTCACCATGAGCAGTGTCCCCATGGGCACTTTCAACATGGGCCCTATCACCATGCGAACTGTCACCATGAGCACTATCACCATGAGCACTGTCACCATGAGCATAGTCACCATCGGGTCTGTCACCATGAGCACTATGACCGTGTGCACTATCACCATAGGTAGTGTCACGGTGAGCAATATCACCATGGGCACTGTCACCATGAGCACTATTACCATGGGCACTATCACCATGAGCACTATCACAGTGAGCACTGTCACCGTGGGCAATGTCACCATGTGCACTGTCACCATGAGCACTGTCACCATGAGCACTATCACCATGGGAAGTGTCAACATGGGAACGGTCACCATGGGCACTGTCAACGTGAGCACTGTCAGCATGGGAACTCTCACCAGGAGCACTGTCTCCATGGGAAATGTCACCCTGGACACTGTTCACTATGGGAAGTGTCACCATGAGCACTGTCACCATGGGCACTGTCACTATGGACACTGTCTCCATGGGCACTCTCACCATGGACACTGTCACTGTGGAAAATGTCACCATGGGCACTGTAACCATCTACACTGTCCCCAGGAGCACTATCACCATGGACACTGTATCCATCAGCATTGTCCCCATGGGCACTGTCAATATGAGCACTGTCACCATGGGAACTCTCACCATGAGCACTGTCACCATGGCCAGTGTCACCATGGCCACTGTCACCATAAGCACTGTCACAAAGGGAAATGTCACCATGGGCACTCTCACCATTTGCTCTGTCACCGTGGGCACTGTCACCATGAGCACTGTTCAACATGGGCACTGTCACCTAGAGCACTGCCACTGTGGGCACTATCACCGTGAGCACTGTCACCATGAGCACTGTCAACATGGACACTGTCACCATGAGCATTGTGACCTTGAGCACTGTCACCATGGGAACTTTCACCATGGGCACTGTAACCATGGGCACTGTCACCATGGACAATGTCACCTTGGGAACCGTCACCATGGAAAATGTCACCATGGGCACTGTTGGCCATGGACACTGTCACCATGGGCACTGTGAACATGAGCACTGTCACCATGTAAACTCTTACCATGAACACTGTCACCATGGGAAATGTCACCATGGGCACTGTCACCATGGACACTGTCACCATGAGCACTATCATCATGGGCTGTGCTACCATGAGGAATTTCACCATCGGAACTCCAACCATGTACACCGCCAGCATGAGCACAGTCACCATGGGCAGTGTCACCATGAGCACTATCACCATGAGCACTATCACCATGTGCACTATCACCACGGACACTGTCACCGTGAGAACTATCACCGTGAGCACTGTCACCATGAGAACTGTCACCATGGGCCCTGTAACCATGGGAACTGTCACCATGAGCACTATCACCGTGACCACTATCAACATGGGCAGTGTCACCGTGAGCACTATCTCCGTGAACACTTTCACCATGACTACTATCACCGTGGGCACTATAAGCATGAGCACTATCACCATGAGCACTGTCACTGCGGGCACTGTCACCGTGTTCACTGTCACCATGAGCACTGTAACCATGAGCCCTATCACCATGGGAACTGTCACCATGGGAACAGTCACTATGGGCACTGCCATGATGAGCACTGTCACCATGGGAACTCTCACCATGAGCACTATCACCATGGGAAATGTCACCATGGGCACTGTCACCATGGGCACTGTCACCATGGGCGCTGTCACCATGGAAACTGTCACCATGAGCACTATAATCATGGGCAGTGCCACCATAAGGAATTTCACCATTGTAACACCAACCATATACACCGCCAGCATGAGCACAGTCACCATGGGGACTGTCAACATGAGCACTGTCACCATGGGAAATGTCTACATGAGCACTATCACCATGATCACTATCACCAAGGGCACTGTCACCATGAGCACTATCACCGTGGACAATGTCACCATGAGAACTATCACCGTGAGCACTATCACCATGGGAAGTGTCACCGTGAGAACTGTCACCATGGACATTGTCACCGTGGGCACTGTCACCATGAGCACTGTCACCATGAGCACTGTCACTGTTGGTACTGTCACCATGAGCAATGTCACCATTGGCACTGTCACCATGTGCCCTGTCACCATAGGCACTGTCACCGTGGACACTGTCACCATGAACAATATCATCATAGGCAGTGCCACCATAAGGAATTTCACCATGGGAACTCCAACCATGTATAGCACCAGCATGAGCATAGTCATCATGGTCAGTGTCACCATGAACACTGCCACCATGGGCACTTTCAACATGGGCACAGTCACCATGCGAACTATCACCATAAGGACTACCACCATGAGCAATATTACTATGAACACTATCACCAAGGACACTGTCAACGTGAGCACTATCACCGTAAGCACTATCACCATGAGCACTGTCACCGTGAGCACTGTCACCATGGGCAATTTCAACATGGCCACTGTCACCATGGGCACTGTCACCATGGGAACTCTCACCATGAACACTGTCACCATGGGAAATGTCATTATGGGCAGTGTCACCTTGGGCACTGTCACCATGGGCAGTGTCACCATGAGCACTATTACCATGAGCAGTATCACCATGAGCACTATCACCATGGGCACTGTCACAGTGAGCACTATTACCATGGGTACTATCACCAAGGGCACTGTCATCGTGAACACTGTCACCATGAGCACTGTTACCGTGGGCCTTGCCACCATGAGCACTGTCATCATGGCCACTGTCACCATGCGGACTGCCACCATGAGCACTATCACAGTGGGCACTGTCACCATGAGAACTGTCACCATGGGCAGTGTATCCATGGGAACTGTCACCATGGGCACTATCATGGTGAGCACTATCACCATGGGAACTGTCACCATCGGAACAGTCACCATGCGCACTGTAACCATTGGCACTGCCACAGTGAGCACTGTCACAGTGAGCACTGTCACCATGGGAACTGTCACCATGTGCAGTGTCACCATGGGAACTCTCACTATGAGCACTGTCACCATGGGAAATGTCACTATGGGCAGTGTCACCATGGGCACTGTCACCATGGGTAGTGTCACCATGAGCACTATTACCATGAGCACTATCACCATGAGCACTATCATCACGGGCAGTGCCACCATGAGCACTATCACCGTGAGCACTATCACCATGGGTAGTGTCACCATGAGCAATATCACCATGGGCACTGTCACCATGAGCACTATTACAATGGGCATTATCACCATGAGCACTATCACCGTGAGCACTTTCAGTGTGGGCATTGTCACCATGTGCACTGTCACCATGAGCACTGTCACCATGAGCACTATCACCATGGCAAAGTTGACCATGGGAATGGTCACCATGGGCAATGTCAACATGAGCACTGTCACCATGGGCACTGTCACCATGGGCACTGTCACCATGGGTATGCTGACCATGGGCACTTTCAACATGGGCACTGTCACCATGCGAAAAGTCACCATGAGCACTATCACCATGAGCACTATCACCAAGGGCACTGTCACCATGAGCACTGTCACCGTGTGCACTGTCACAGTGGGCACTATCAACATGAGCACTGTCATCCTGAGCACTGTCACCATAGGAAATGTCACAGTGAGCACTGTCACTGTGGGCACTATCACCGTGGGCACTGTCACCATAGGCACTGTCACCATGGACACTGTCACCATGAGCACTATCATCATCGGCAGTGCTACCATGAGGAATTTCACCATCGGAACTCCAACCAAGTACAACGCCAGCATGAGCACAGTCATTATGGGCAGTGCCACTATGAGCACTGTCACCATGGGCACTTTCAACATGGGCCCTGTCACCATGCGAACTATCTCCATGAGCACTATCAGCGTGAGCAATTTCACCATGAGCACTGTCACCATGGGCACTGTCACAATGAGCACTGTCACCATGGGCACTGTAACCATGGGGACTTTCACCCTGAGCACTATCACCGTGAGCACTATCACCATGGGCAGGGTCACCGTGAGCAATATCACCAAGGGCACTGTGACTGTGAGCACTATTACCATGGGCAATATCACCATGAGCACTATCACCGTGAGCACTGTCACCGTGGGCACTGTCATCGTGTGCACTGTCACCATGAGCACTATCACCATGTGAACTGTCACCATGGGAATGGTCACCATGGGCACTGTCAAGATGAGCACTGTCACCATGGGAACTCTCACCATGAGCACTGTCACCATGGGAAATGTCACCATGGGCACTATCATCATGGGCAGTGCCACCATGAGGAATTTCACCATGAGAACTTCAACCGTGTACACCACCAGCTTTAGCACAGTCACCATGGGCTGTGTCACCATGAGCAGTGTCACCATGGGCACTGTCTCCATGCGAACTGTCACCATGAGCACTGTCACCATGGGCAATGTCACCATGAGCACTGTCACTGTGGGCACTGTCACCATGGGAACTGTCACCATGAGCACTATCACCGTGAGCACTATCACCATGGGCAGTGTCACTGTGAGCAATATCACCATCGCACTGTCACCATGAGCACTATTAACAAGGGTACTATCACCAAGGGCACTGTCACCATGAGCACTGTCATCATGGGCACTGTCACCATAGGAACTGTCACCATGAGCACTGTCACTGTGGGCACTATCACCCTGAGCACTATCAAAATGGGCACTGTCACCATAGGCACTGTCACCATGGACACTGTCACCATGAGCACTATCATCATGGGCAGTGCTACCATGAGCAATTTCACCATCGGAACTCCATCCATGTACACCGCCAGCGTGAGCACAGTCAACATGGGCAGTGTCACCATGAGCAGTGTCCCCATGGGCACTTTCAACATGGGCCCTATCACCATGCGAACTGTCACCATGAGCACTATCACCATGAGCACTGTCACCATGAGCATAGTCACCATCGGGTCTGTCACCATGAGCACTATGACCGTGTGCACTATCACCATAGGTAGTGTCACGGTGAGCAATATCACCATGGGCACTGTCACCATGAGCACTATTACCATGGGCACTATCACCATGAGCACTATCACAGTGAGCACTGTCACCGTGGGCAATGTCACCATGTGCACTGTCACCATGAGCACTGTCACCATGAGCACTATCACCATGGGAAGTGTCAACATGGGAACGGTCACCATGGGCACTGTCAACGTGAGCACTGTCAGCATGGGAACTCTCACCAGGAGCACTGTCTCCATGGGAAATGTCACCCTGGACACTGTTCACTATGGGAAGTGTCACCATGAGCACTGTCACCATGGGCACTGTCACTATGGACACTGTCTCCATGGGCACTCTCACCATGGACACTGTCACTGTGGAAAATGTCACCATGGGCACTGTAACCATCTACACTGTCCCCAGGAGCACTATCACCATGGACACTGTATCCATCAGCATTGTCCCCATGGGCACTGTCAATATGAGCACTGTCACCATGGGAACTCTCACCATGAGCACTGTCACCATGGCCAGTGTCACCATGGCCACTGTCACCATAAGCACTGTCACAAAGGGAAATGTCACCATGGGCACTCTCACCATTTGCTCTGTCACCGTGGGCACTGTCACCATGAGCACTGTTCAACATGGGCACTGTCACCTAGAGCACTGCCACTGTGGGCACTATCACCGTGAGCACTGTCACCATGAGCACTGTCACCATGGACACTGTCACCATGAGCATTGTGACCTTGAGCACTGTCACCATGGGAACTTTCACCATGGGCACTGTAACCATGGGCACTGTCACCATGGACAATGTCACCTTGGGAACCGTCACCATGGAAAATGTCACCATGGGCACTGTTGGCCATGGACACTGTCACCATGGGCACTGTGAACATGAGCACTGTCACCATGTAAACTCTTACCATGAACACTGTCACCATGGGAAATGTCACCATGGGCACTGTCACCATGGACACTGTCACCATGAGCACTATCATCATGGGCTGTGCTACCATGAGGAATTTCACCATCGGAACTCCAACCATGTACACCGCCAGCATGAGCACAGTCACCATGGGCAGTGTCACCATGAGCACTATCACCATGAGCACTATCACCATGTGCACTATCACCACGGACACTGTCACCGTGAGAACTATCACCATGAGCACTGTCACCATGAGAACTGTCACCATGGGCACTGTAACCATGGGAACTGTCACCATGAGCACTATCACCGTGACCACTATCAACATGGGCAGTGTCACCGTGAGCACTATCTCCGTGAACACTTTCACCATGACTACTATCACCGTGGGCACTATAAGCATGAGCACTATCACCATGAGCACTGTCACTGCGGGCACTGTCACCGTGTTCACTGTCACCATGAGCACTGTAACCATGAGCCCTATCACCATGGGAACTGTCACCATGGGAACAGTCACTATGGGCACTGCCATGATGAGCACTGTCACCATGGGAACTCTCACCATGAGCACTATCACCATGGGAAATGTCACCATGGGCACTGTCACCATGGGCGCTGTCACCATGGAAACTGTCACCATGAGCACTATAATCATGGGCAGTGCCACCATAAGGAATTTCACCATTGTAACACCAACCATATACACCGCCAGCATGAGCACAGTCACCATGGGGACTGTCAACATGAGCACTGTCACCATGGGAAATGTCTACATGAGCACTATCACCATGATCACTATCACCAAGGGCACTGTCACCATGAGCACTATCACCGTGGACAATGTCACCATGAGAACTATCACCGTGAGCACTATCACCATGGGAAGTGTCACCGTGAGAACTGTCACCATGGACATTGTCACCGTGGGCACTGTCACCATGAGCACTGTCACCATGAGCACTGTCACTGTTGGTACTGTCACCATGAGCAATGTCACCATTGGCACTGTCACCATGTGCCCTGTCACCATAGGCACTGTCACCGTGGACACTGTCACCATGAACAATATCATCATAGGCAGTGCCACCATAAGGAATTTCACCATGGGAACTCCAACCATGTATAGCACCAGCATGAGCATAGTCATCATGGTCAGTGTCACCATGAACACTGCCACCATGGGCACTTTCAACATGGGCACAGTCACCATGCGAACTATCACCATAAGGACTACCACCATGAGCAATATTACTATGAACACTATCACCAAGGACACTGTCAACGTGAGCACTATCACCGTAAGCACTATCACCATGAGCACTGTCACCGTGAGCACTGTCACCATGGGCAATTTCAACATGGCCACTGTCACCATGGGCACTGTCACCATGGGAACTCTCACCATGAACACTGTCACCATGGGAAATGTCATTATGGGCAGTGTCACCTTGGGCACTGTCACCATGGGCAGTGTCACCATGAGCACTATTACCATGAGCAGTATCACCATGAGCACTATCACCATGGGCACTGTCACAGTGAGCACTATTACCATGGGTACTATCACCAAGGGCACTGTCATCGTGAACACTGTCACCATGAGCACTGTTACCGTGGGCCTTGCCACCATGAGCACTGTCATCATGGCCACTGTCACCATGCGGACTGCCACCATGAGCACTATCACAGTGGGCACTGTCACCATGAGAACTGTCACCATGGGCAGTGTATCCATGGGAACTGTCACCATGGGCACTATCATGGTGAGCACTATCACCATGGGAACTGTCACCATCGGAACAGTCACCATGCGCACTGTAACCATTGGCACTGCCACAGTGAGCACTGTCACAGTGAGCACTGTCACCATGGGAACTGTCACCATGTGCAGTGTCACCATGGGAACTCTCACTATGAGCACTGTCACCATGGGAAATGTCACTATGGGCAGTGTCACCATGGGCACTGTCACCATGGGTAGTGTCACCATGAGCACTATTACCATGAGCACTATCACCATGAGCACTATCATCACGGGCAGTGCCACCATGAGCACTATCACCGTGAGCACTATCACCATGGGTAGTGTCACCATGAGCAATATCACCATGGGCACTGTCACCATGAGCACTATTACAATGGGCATTATCACCATGAGCACTATCACCGTGAGCACTTTCAGTGTGGGCATTGTCACCATGTGCACTGTCACCATGAGCACTGTCACCATGAGCACTATCACCATGGCAAAGTTGACCATGGGAATGGTCACCATGGGCAATGTCAACATGAGCACTGTCACCATGGGCACTGTCACCATGGGTATGCTGACCATGGGCACTTTCAACATGGGCACTGTCACCATGCGAAAAGTCACCATGAGCACTATCACCATGAGCACTATCACCAAGGGCACTGTCACCATGAGCACTGTCACCGTGTGCACTGTCACAGTGGGCACTATCAACATGAGCACTGTCATCATGAGCACTGTCACCATAGGAAATGTCACAGTGAGCACTGTCACTGTGGGCACTATCACCGTGGGCACTGTCACCATAGGCACTGTCACCATGGACACTGTCACCATGAGCACTATCATCATCGGCAGTGCTACCATGAGGAATTTCACCATCGGAACTCCAACCAAGTACAACGCCAGCATGAGCACAGTCATTATGGGCAGTGCCACTATGAGCACTGTCACCATGGGCACTTTCAACATGGGCCCTGTCACCATGCGAACTATCTCCATGAGCACTATCAGCGTGAGCAATTTCACCATGAGCACTGTCACCATGGGCACTGTCACAATGAGCACTGTCACCATGGGCACTGTAACCATGGGGACTTTCACCCTGAGCACTATCACCGTGAGCACTATCACCATGGGCAGGGTCACCGTGAGCAATATCACCAAGGGCACTGTGACTGTGAGCACTATTACCATGGGCAATATCACCATGAGCACTATCACCGTGAGCACTGTCACCGTGGGCACTGTCATCGTGTGCACTGTCACCATGAGCACTATCACCATGTGAACTGTCTCCATGGGAATGGTCACCATGGGCACTGTCAAGATGAGCACTGTCACCATGGGAACTCTCACCATGAGCACTGTCACCATGGGAAATGTCACCATGGGCACTATCATCATGGGCAGTGCCACCATGAGGAATTTCACCATGAGAACTTCAACCGTGTACACCACCAGCTTTAGCACAGTCACCATGGGCTGTGTCACCATGAGCAGTGTCACCATGGGCACTGTCTCCATGCGAACTGTCACCATGAGCACTGTCACCATGGGCAATGTCACCATGAGCACTGTCACTGTGGGCACTGTCACCATGGGAACTGTCACCATGAGCACTATCACCGTGAGCACTATCACCATGGGCAGTGTCACTGTGAGCAATATCACCATCGCACTGTCACCATGAGCACTATTAACAAGGGTACTATCACCAAGGGCACTGTCACCATGAGCACTGTCTTCATGGGCACTGTCACCATAGGAACTGTCACCATGAGCACTGTCACTGTGGGCACTATCACCCTGAGCACTATCAAAATGGGCACTGTCACCATAGGCACTGTCACCATGGACACTGTCACCATGAGCACTATCATCATGGGCAGTGCTACCATGAGCAATTTCACCATCGGAACTCCATCCATGTACACCGCCAGCGTGAGCACAGTCAACATGGGCAGTGTCACCATGAGCAGTGTCCCCATGGGCACTTTCAACATGGGCCCTATCACCATGCGAACTGTCACCATGAGCACTATCACCATGAGCACTGTCACCATGAGCATAGTCACCATCGGGTCTGTCACCATGAGCACTATGACCGTGTGCACTATCACCATAGGTAGTGTCACGGTGAGCAATATCACCATGGGCACTGTCACCATGAGCACTATTACCATGGGCACTATCACCATGAGCACTATCACAGTGAGCACTGTCACCGTGGGCAATGTCACCATGTGCACTGTCACCATGAGCACTGTCACCATGAGCACTATCACCATGGGAAGTGTCAACATGGGAACGGTCACCATGGGCACTGTCAACGTGAGCACTGTCAGCATGGGAACTCTCACCAGGAGCACTGTCTCCATGGGAAATGTCACCCTGGACACTGTTCACTATGGGAAGTGTCACCATGAGCACTGTCACCATGGGCACTGTCACTATGGACACTGT
This sequence comes from Balaenoptera ricei, assembly GCF_028023285.1. Lineage (NCBI taxonomy): Eukaryota > Metazoa > Chordata > Mammalia > Artiodactyla > Balaenopteridae > Balaenoptera > Balaenoptera ricei. The sequence continues at coordinate 221,509 of NW_026777464.1, read as the reverse complement.
CTCCATGGGCACTCTCACCATGGACACTGTCACTGTGGAAAATGTCACCATGGGCACTGTAACCATCTACACTGTCCCCAGGAGCACTATCACCATGGACACTGTATCCATCAGCATTGTCCCCATGGGCACTGTCAATATGAGCACTGTCACCATGGGAACTCTCACCATGAGCACTGTCACCATGGCCAGTGTCACCATGGCCACTGTCACCATAAGCACTGTCACAAAGGGAAATGTCACCATGGGCACTCTCACCATTTGCTCTGTCACCGTGGGCACTGTCACCATGAGCACTGTTCAACATGGGCACTGTCACCTAGAGCACTGCCACTGTGGGCACTATCACCGTGAGCACTGTCACCATGAGCACTGTCACCATGGACACTGTCACCATGAGCATTGTGACCTTGAGCACTGTCACCATGGGAACTTTCACCATGGGCACTGTAACCATGGGCACTGTCACCATGGACAATGTCACCTTGGGAACCGTCACCATGGAAAATGTCACCATGGGCACTGTTGGCCATGGACACTGTCACCATGGGCACTGTGAACATGAGCACTGTCACCATGTAAACTCTTACCATGAACACTGTCACCATGGGAAATGTCACCATGGGCACTGTCACCATGGACACTGTCACCATGAGCACTATCATCATGGGCTGTGCTACCATGAGGAATTTCACCATCGGAACTCCAACCATGTACACCGCCAGCATGAGCACAGTCACCATGGGCAGTGTCACCATGAGCACTATCACCATGAGCACTATCACCATGTGCACTATCACCACGGACACTGTCACCGTGAGAACTATCACCGTGAGCACTGTCACCATGAGAACTGTCACCATGGGCCCTGTAACCATGGGAACTGTCACCATGAGCACTATCACCGTGACCACTATCAACATGGGCAGTGTCACCGTGAGCACTATCTCCGTGAACACTTTCACCATGACTACTATCACCGTGGGCACTATAAGCATGAGCACTATCACCATGAGCACTGTCACTGCGGGCACTGTCACCGTGTTCACTGTCACCATGAGCACTGTAACCATGAGCCCTATCACCATGGGAACTGTCACCATGGGAACAGTCACTATGGGCACTGCCATGATGAGCACTGTCACCATGGGAACTCTCACCATGAGCACTATCACCATGGGAAATGTCACCATGGGCACTGTCACCATGGGCACTGTCACCATGGGCGCTGTCACCATGGAAACTGTCACCATGAGCACTACAATCATGGGCAGTGCCACCATAAGGAATTTCACCATTGTAACACCAACCATATACACCGCCAGCATGAGCACAGTCACCATGGGGACTGTCAACATGAGCACTGTCACCATGGGAAATGTCTACATGAGCACTATCACCATGATCACTATCACCAAGGGCACTGTCACCATGAGCACTATCACCGTGGACAATGTCACCATGAGAACTATCACCGTGAGCACTATCACCATGGGAAGTGTCACCGTGAGAACTGTCACCATGGACATTGTCACCGTGGGCACTGTCACCATGAGCACTGTCACCATGAGCACTGTCACTGTTGGTACTGTCACCATGAGCAATGTCACCATTGGCACTGTCACCATGTGCCCTGTCACCATAGGCACTGTCACCGTGGACACTGTCACCATGAACAATATCATCATAGGCAGTGCCACCATAAGGAATTTCACCATGGGAACTCCAACCATGTATAGCACCAGCATGAGCATAGTCATCATGGTCAGTGTCACCATGAACACTGCCACCATGGGCACTTTCAACATGGGCACAGTCACCATGCGAACTATCACCATAAGGACTACCACCATGAGCAATATTACTATGAACACTATCACCAAGGACACTGTCAACGTGAGCACTATCACCGTAAGCACTATCACCATGAGCACTGTCACCGTGAGCACTGTCACCATGGGCAATTTCAACATGGCCACTGTCACCATGGGCACTGTCACCATGGGAACTCTCACCATGAACACTGTCACCATGGGAAATGTCATTATGGGCAGTGTCACCTTGGGCACTGTCACTATGGGCAGTGTCACCATGAGCACTATTACCATGAGCAGTATCACCATGAGCACTATCACCATGGGCACTGTCACACTGAGCACTATTACCATGGGTACTATCACCAAGGGCACTGTCATCGTGAACACTGTCACCATGAGCACTGTTACTGTGGGCCTTGCCACCATGAGCACTGTCATCATGGCCACTGTCACCATGCGGACTGCCACCATGAGCACTATCACAGTGGGCACTGTCACCATGAGAACTGTCACCATGGGCAGTGTATCCATGGGAACTGTCACCATGGGCACTATCATGGTGAGCACTATCACCATGGGAACTGTCACCATCGGAACAGTCACCATGCGCACTGTAACCATTGGCACTGCCACAGTGAGCACTGTCACAGTGAGCACTGTCACCATGGGAACTGTCACCATGTGCAGTGTCACCATGGGAACTCTCACTATGAGCACTGTCACCATGGGAAATGTCACTATGGGCAGTGTCACCATGGGCACTGTCACCATGGGTAGTGTCACCATGAGCACTATTACCATGAGCACTATCACCATGAGCACTATCATCACGGGCAGTGCCACCATGAGCACTATCACCGTGAGCACTATCACCATGGGTAGTGTCACCATGAGCAATATCACCATGGGCACTGTCACCATGAGCACTATTACAATGGGCATTATCACCATGAGCACTATCACCGTGAGCACTTTCAGTGTGGGCATTGTCACCATGTGCACTGTCACCATGAGCACTGTCACCATGAGCACTATCACCATGGCAAAGTTGACCATGGGAATGGTCACCATGGGCAATGTCAACATGAGCACTGTCACCATGGGCACTGTCACCATGGGCACTGTCACCATGGGTATGCTGACCATGGGCACTTTCAACATGGGCACTGTCACCATGCGAAAAGTCACCATGAGCACTATCACCATGAGCACTATCACCAAGGGCACTGTCACCATGAGCACTGTCACCGTGTGCACTGTCACAGTGGGCACTATCAACATGAGCACTGTCATCATGAGCACTGTCACCATAGGAAATGTCACAGTGAGCACTGTCACTGTGGGCACTATCACCGTGGGCACTGTCACCATAGGCACTGTCACCATGGACACTGTCACCATGAGCACTATCATCATCGGCAGTGCTACCATGAGGAATTTCACCATCGGAACTCCAACCAAGTACAACGCCAGCATGAGCACAGTCATTATGGGCAGTGCCACTATGAGCACTATCACCATGGGCACTTTCAACATGGGCCCTGTCACCATGCGAACTATCTCCATGAGCACTATCAGCGTGAGCAATTTCACCATGAGCACTGTCACCATGGGCACTGTCACAATGAGCACTGTCACCATGGGCACTGTAACCATGGGGACTTTCACCCTGAGCACTATCACCGTGAGCACTATCACCATGGGCAGGGTCACCGTGAGCAATATCACCAAGGGCACTGTGACTGTGAGCACTATTACCATGGGCAATATCACCATGAGCACTATCACCGTGAGCACTGTCACCGTGGGCACTGTCATCGTGTGCACTGTCACCATGAGCACTATCACCATGTGAACTGTCACCATGGGAATGGTCACCATGGGCACTGTCAAGATGAGCACTGTCACCATGGGAACTCTCACCATGAGCACTGTCACCATGGGAAATGTCACCATGGGCACTATCATCATGGGCAGTGCCACCATGAGGAATTTCACCATGAGAACTTCAACCGTGTACACCACCAGCTTTAGCACAGTCACCATGGGCTGTGTCACCATGAGCAGTGTCACCATGGGCACTGTCTCCATGCGAACTGTCACCATGAGCACTGTCACCATGGGCAATGTCACCATGAGCACTGTCACTGTGGGCACTGTCACCATGGGAACTGTCACCATGAGCACTATCACCGTGAGCACTATCACCATGGGCAGTGTCACTGTGAGCAATATCACCATCGCACTGTCACCATGAGCACTATTAACAAGGGTACTATCACCAAGGGCACTGTCACCATGAGCACTGTCATCATGGGCACTGTCACCATAGGAACTGTCACCATGAGCACTGTCACTGTGGGCACTATCACCCTGAGCACTATCAAAATGGGCACTGTCACCATAGGCACTGTCACCATGGACACTGTCACCATGAGCACTATCATCATGGGCAGTGCTACCATGAGCAATTTCACCATCGGAACTCCATCCATGTACACCGCCAGCGTGAGCACAGTCAACATGGGCAGTGTCACCATGAGCAGTGTCCCCATGGGCACTTTCAACATGGGCCCTATCACCATGCGAACTGTCACCATGAGCACTATCACCATGAGCACTGTCACCATGAGCATAGTCACCATCGGGTCTGTCACCATGAGCACTATGACCGTGTGCACTATCACCATAGGTAGTGTCACGGTGAGCAATATCACCATGGGCACTGTCACCATGAGCACTATTACCATGGGCACTATCACCATGAGCACTATCACAGTGAGCACTGTCACCGTGGGCAATGTCACCATGTGCACTGTCACCATGAGCACTGTCACCATGAGCACTATCACCATGGGAAGTGTCAACATGGGAACGGTCACCATGGGCACTGTCAACGTGAGCACTGTCAGCATGGGAACTCTCACCAGGAGCACTGTCTCCATGGGAAATGTCACCCTGGACACTGTTCACTATGGGAAGTGTCACCATGAGCACTGTCACCATGGGCACTGTCACTATGGACACTGTCTCCATGGGCACTCTCACCATGGACACTGTCACTGTGGAAAATGTCACCATGGGCACTGTAACCATCTACACTGTCCCCAGGAGCACTATCACCATGGACACTGTATCCATCAGCATTGTCCCCATGGGCACTGTCAATATGAGCACTGTCACCATGGGAACTCTCACCATGAGCACTGTCACCATGGCCAGTGTCACCATGGCCACTGTCACCATAAGCACTGTCACAAAGGGAAATGTCACCATGGGCACTCTCACCATTTGCTCTGTCACCGTGGGCACTGTCACCATAAGCACTGTCACCATGAGCACTGTTCAACATGGGCACTGTCACCTAGAGCACTGCCACTGTGGGCACTATCACCGTGAGCACTGTCACCATGAGCACTGTCACCATGGACACTGTCACCATGAGCATTGTGACCTTGAGCACTGTCACCATGGGAACTTTCACCATGGGCACTGTAACCATGGGCACTGTCACCATGGACAATGTCACCTTGGGAACCGTCACCATGGAAAATGTCACCATGGGCACTGTTGGCCATGGACACTGTCACCATGGGCACTGTGAACATGAGCACTGTCACCATGTAAACTCTTACCATGAACACTGTCACCATGGGAAATGTCACCATGGGCACTGTCACCATGGACACTGTCACCATGAGCACTATCATCATGGGCTGTGCTACCATGAGGAATTTCACCATCGGAACTCCAACCATGTACACCGCCAGCATGAGCACAGTCACCATGGGCAGTGTCACCATGAGCACTATCACCATGAGCACTATCACCATGTGCACTATCACCACGGACACTGTCACCGTGAGAACTATCACCGTGAGCACTGTCACCATGAGAACTGTCACCATGGGCCCTGTAACCATGGGAACTGTCACCATGAGCACTATCACCGTGACCACTATCAACATGGGCAGTGTCACCGTGAGCACTATCTCCGTGAACACTTTCACCATGACTACTATCACCGTGGGCACTATAAGCATGAGCACTATCACCATGAGCACTGTCACTGCGGGCACTGTCACCGTGTTCACTGTCACCATGAGCACTGTAACCATGAGCCCTATCACCATGGGAACTGTCACCATGGGAACAGTCACTATGGGCACTGCCATGATGAGCACTGTCACCATGGGAACTCTCACCATGAGCACTATCACCATGGGAAATGTCACCATGGGCACTGTCACCATGGGCACTGTCACCATGGGCGCTGTCACCATGGAAACTGTCACCATGAGCACTACAATCATGGGCAGTGCCACCATAAGGAATTTCACCATTGTAACACCAACCATATACACCGCCAGCATGAGCACAGTCACCATGGGGACTGTCAACATGAGCACTGTCACCATGGGAAATGTCTACATGAGCACTATCACCATGATCACTATCACCAAGGGCACTGTCACCATGAGCACTATCACCGTGGACAATGTCACCATGAGAACTATCACCGTGAGCACTATCACCATGGGAAGTGTCACCGTGAGAACTGTCACCATGGACATTGTCACCGTGGGCACTGTCACCATGAGCACTGTCACCATGAGCACTGTCACTGTTGGTACTGTCACCATGAGCAATGTCACCATTGGCACTGTCACCATGTGCCCTGTCACCATAGGCACTGTCACCGTGGACACTGTCACCATGAACAATATCATCATAGGCAGTGCCACCATAAGGAATTTCACCATGGGAACTCCAACCATGTATAGCACCAGCATGAGCATAGTCATCATGGTCAGTGTCACCATGAACACTGCCACCATGGGCACTTTCAACATGGGCACAGTCACCATGCGAACTATCACCATAAGGACTACCACCATGAGCAATATTACTATGAACACTATCACCAAGGACACTGTCAACGTGAGCACTATCACCGTAAGCACTATCACCATGAGCACTGTCAACATGGACACTGTCACCATGAGCATTGTGACCTTGAGCACTGTCACCATGGGAACTTTCACCATGGGCACTGTAACCATGGGCACTGTCACCATGGACAATGTCACCTTGGGAACCGTCACCATGGAAAATGTCACCATGGGCACTGTTGGCCATGGACACTGTCACCATGGGCACTGTGAACATGAGCACTGTCACCATGTAAACTCTTACCATGAACACTGTCACCATGGGAAATGTCACCATGGGCACTGTCACCATGGACACTGTCACCATGAGCACTATCATCATGGGCTGTGCTACCATGAGGAATTTCACCATCGGAACTCCAACCATGTACACCGCCAGCATGAGCACAGTCACCATGGGCAGTGTCACCATGAGCACTATCACCATGAGCACTATCACCATGTGCACTATCACCACGGACACTGTCACCGTGAGAACTATCACCGTGAGCACTGTCACCATGAGAACTGTCACCATGGGCCCTGTAACCATGGGAACTGTCACCATGAGCACTATCACCGTGACCACTATCAACATGGGCAGTGTCACCGTGAGCACTATCTCCGTGAACACTTTCACCATGACTACTATCACCGTGGGCACTATAAGCATGAGCACTATCACCATGAGCACTGTCACTGCGGGCACTGTCACCGTGTTCACTGTCACCATGAGCACTGTAACCATGAGCCCTATCACCATGGGAACTGTCACCATGGGAACAGTCACTATGGGCACTGCCATGATGAGCACTGTCACCATGGGAACTCTCACCATGAGCACTATCACCATGGGAAATGTCACCATGGGCACTGTCACCATGGGCACTGTCACCATGGGCGCTGTCACCATGGAAACTGTCACCATGAGCACTATAATCATGGGCAGTGCCACCATAAGGAATTTCACCATTGTAACACCAACCATATACACCGCCAGCATGAGCACAGTCACCATGGGGACTGTCAACATGAGCACTGTCACCATGGGAAATGTCTACATGAGCACTATCACCATGATCACTATCACCAAGGGCACTGTCACCATGAGCACTATCACCGTGGACAATGTCACCATGAGAACTATCACCGTGAGCACTATCACCATGGGAAGTGTCACCGTGAGAACTGTCACCATGGACATTGTCACCGTGGGCACTGTCACCATGAGCACTGTCACCATGAGCACTGTCACTGTTGGTACTGTCACCATGAGCAATGTCACCATTGGCACTGTCACCATGTGCCCTGTCACCATAGGCACTGTCACCGTGGACACTGTCACCATGAACAATATCATCATAGGCAGTGCCACCATAAGGAATTTCACCATGGGAACTCCAACCATGTATAGCACCAGCATGAGCATAGTCATCATGGTCAGTGTCACCATGAACACTGCCACCATGGGCACTTTCAACATGGGCACAGTCACCATGCGAACTATCACCATAAGGACTACCACCATGAGCAATATTACTATGAACACTATCACCAAGGACACTGTCAACGTGAGCACTATCACCGTAAGCACTATCACCATGAGCACTGTCACCGTGAGCACTGTCACCATGGGCAATTTCAACATGGCCACTGTCACCATGGGCACTGTCACCATGGGAACTCTCACCATGAACACTGTCACCATGGGAAATGTCATTATGGGCAGTGTCACCTTGGGCACTGTCACCATGGGCAGTGTCACCATGAGCACTATTACCATGAGCAGTATCACCATGAGCACTATCACCATGGGCACTGTCACAGTGAGCACTATTACCATGGGTACTATCACCAAGGGCACTGTCATCGTGAACACTGTCACCATGAGCACTGTTACCGTGGGCCTTGCCACCATGAGCACTGTCATCATGGCCACTGTCACCATGCGGACTGCCACCATGAGCACTATCACAGTGGGCACTGTCACCATGAGAACTGTCACCATGGGCAGTGTATCCATGGGAACTGTCACCATGGGCACTATCATGGTGAGCACTATCACCATGGGAACTGTCACCATCGGAACAGTCACCATGCGCACTGTAACCATTGGCACTGCCACAGTGAGCACTGTCACAGTGAGCACTGTCACCATGGGAACTGTCACCATGTGCAGTGTCACCATGGGAACTCTCACTATGAGCACTGTCACCATGGGAAATGTCACTATGGGCAGTGTCACCATGGGCACTGTCACCATGGGTAGTGTCACCATGAGCACTATTACCATGAGCACTATCACCATGAGCACTATCATCACGGGCAGTGCCACCATGAGCACTATCACCATGAGCACTATCACCATGGGTAGTGTCACCATGAGCAATATCACCATGGGCACTGTCACCATGAGCACTATTACAATGGGCATTATCACCATGAGCACTATCACCGTGAGCACTTTTAGTGTGGGCATTGTCACCATGTGCACTGTCACCATGAGCACTGTCACCATGAGCACTATCACCATGGCAAAGTTGACCATGGGAATGGTCACCATGGGCAATGTCAACATGAGCACTGTCACCATGGGCACTGTCACCATGGGCACTGTCACCATGGGTATGCTGACCATGGGCACTTTCAACATGGGCACTGTCACCATGCGAAAAGTCACCATGAGCACTATCACCATGAGCACTATCACCAAGGGCACTGTCACCATGAGCACTGTCACCGTGTGCACTGTCACAGTGGGCACTATCAACATGAGCACTGTCATCATGAGCACTGTCACCATAGGAAATGTCACAGTGAGCACTGTCACTGTGGGCACTATCACCGTGGGCACTGTCACCATAGGCACTGTCACCATGGACACTGTCACCATGAGCACTATCATCATCGGCAGTGCTACCATGAGGAATTTCACCATCGGAACTCCAACCAAGTACAACGCCAGCATGAGCACAGTCATTATGGGCAGTGCCACTATGAGCACTGTCACCATGGGCACTTTCAACATGGGCCCTGTCACCATGCGAACTATCTCCATGAGCACTATCAGCGTGAGCAATTTCACCATGAGCACTGTCACCATGGGCACTGTCACAATGAGCACTGTCACCATGGGCACTGTAACCATGGGGACTTTCACCCTGAGCACTATCACCGTGAGCACTATCACCATGGGCAGGGTCACCGTGAGCAATATCACCAAGGGCACTGTGACTGTGAGCACTATTACCATGGGCAATATCACCATGAGCACTATCACCGTGAGCACTGTCACCGTGGGCACTGTCATCGTGTGCACTGTCACCATGAGCACTATCACCATGTGAACTGTCACCATGGGAATGGTCACCATGGGCACTGTCAAGATGAGCACTGTCACCATGGGAACTCTCACCATGAGCACTGTCACCATGGGAAATGTCACCATGGGCACTATCATCATGGGCAGTGCCACCATGAGGAATTTCACCATGAGAACTTCAACCGTGTACACCACCAGCTTTAGCACAGTCACCATGGGCTGTGTCACCATGAGCAGTGTCACCATGGGCACTGTCTCCATGCGAACTGTCACCATGAGCACTGTCACCATGGGCAATGTCACCATGAGCACTGTCACTGTGGGCACTGTCACCATGGGAACTGTCACCATGAGCACTATCACCGTGAGCACTATCACCATGGGCAGTGTCACTGTGAGCAATATCACCATCGCACTGTCACCATGAGCACTATTAACAAGGGTACTATCACCAAGGGCACTGTCACCATGAGCACTGTCATCATGGGCACTGTCACCATAGGAACTGTCACCATGAGCACTGTCACTGTGGGCACTATCACCCTGAGCACTATCAAAATGGGCACTGTCACCATAGGCACTGTCACCATGGACACTGTCACCATGAGCACTATCATCATGGGCAGTGCTACCATGAGCAATTTCACCATCGGAACTCCATCCATGTACACCGCCAGCGTGAGCACAGTCAACATGGGCAGTGTCACCATGAGCAGTGTCCCCATGGGCACTTTCAACATGGGCCCTATCACCATGCGAACTGTCACCATGAGCACTATCACCATGAGCACTGTCACCATGAGCATAGTCACCATCGGGTCTGTCACCATGAGCACTATGACCGTGTGCACTATCACCATAGGTAGTGTCACGGTGAGCAATATCACCATGGGCACTGTCACCATGAGCACTATTACCATGGGCACTATCACCATGAGCACTATCACAGTGAGCACTGTCACCGTGGGCAATGTCACCATGTGCACTGTCACCATGAGCACTGTCACCATGAGCACTATCACCATGGGAAGTGTCAACATGGGAACGGTCACCATGGGCACTGTCAACGTGAGCACTGTCAGCATGGGAACTCTCACCAGGAGCACTGTCTCCATGGGAAATGTCACCCTGGACACTGTTCACTATGGGAAGTGTCACCATGAGCACTGTCACCATGGGCACTGTCACTATGGACACTGTCTCCATGGGCACTCTCACCATGGACACTGTCACTGTGGAAAATGTCACCATGGGCACTGTAACCATCTACACTGTCCCCAGGAGCACTATCACCATGGACACTGTATCCATCAGCATTGTCCCCATGGGCACTGTCAATATGAGCACTGTCACCATGGGAACTCTCACCATGAGCACTGTCACCATGGCCAGTGTCACCATGGCCACTGTCACCATAAGCACTGTCACAAAGGGAAATGTCACCATGGGCACTCTCACCATTTGCTCTGTCACCGTGGGCACTGTCACCATGAGCACTGTTCAACATGGGCACTGTCACCTAGAGCACTGCCACTGTGGGCACTATCACCGTGAGCACTGTCACCATGAGCACTGTCAACATGGACACTGTCACCATGAGCATTGTGACCTTGAGCACTGTCACCATGGGAACTTTCACCATGGGCACTGTAACCATGGGCACTGTCACCATGGACAATGTCACCTTGGGAACCGTCACCATGGAAAATGTCACCATGGGCACTGTTGGCCATGGACACTGTCACCATGGGCACTGTGAACATGAGCACTGTCACCATGTAAACTCTTACCATGAACACTGTCACCATGGGAAATGTCACCATGGGCACTGTCACCATGGACACTGTCACCATGAGCACTATCATCATGGGCTGTGCTACCATGAGGAATTTCACCATCGGAACTCCAACCATGTACACCGCCAGCATGAGCACAGTCACCATGGGCAGTGTCACCATGAGCACTATCACCATGAGCACTATCACCATGTGCACTATCACCACGGACACTGTCACCGTGAGAACTATCACCGTGAGCACTGTCACCATGAGAACTGTCACCATGGGCCCTGTAACCATGGGAACTGTCACCATGAGCACTATCACCGTGACCACTATCAACATGGGCAGTGTCACCGTGAGCACTATCTCCGTGAACACTTTCACCATGACTACTATCACCGTGGGCACTATAAGCATGAGCACTATCACCATGAGCACTGTCACTGCGGGCACTGTCACCGTGTTCACTGTCACCATGAGCACTGTAACCATGAGCCCTATCACCATGGGAACTGTCACCATGGGAACAGTCACTATGGGCACTGCCATGATGAGCACTGTCACCATGGGAACTCTCACCATGAGCACTATCACCATGGGAAATGTCACCATGGGCACTGTCACCATGGGCACTGTCACCATGGGCGCTGTCACCATGGAAACTGTCACCATGAGCACTATAATCATGGGCAGTGCCACCATAAGGAATTTCACCATTGTAACACCAACCATATACACCGCCAGCATGAGCACAGTCACCATGGGGACTGTCAACATGAGCACTGTCACCATGGGAAATGTCTACATGAGCACTATCACCATGATCACTATCACCAAGGGCACTGTCACCATGAGCACTATCACCGTGGACAATGTCACCATGAGAACTATCACCGTGAGCACTATCACCATGGGAAGTGTCACCGTGAGAACTGTCACCATGGACATTGTCACCGTGGGCACTGTCACCATGAGCACTGTCACCATGAGCACTGTCACTGTTGGTACTGTCACCATGAGCAATGTCACCATTGGCACTGTCACCATGTGCCCTGTCACCATAGGCACTGTCACCGTGGACACTGTCACCATGAACAATATCATCATAGGCAGTGCCACCATAAGGAATTTCACCATGGGAACTCCAACCATGTATAGCACCAGCATGAGCATAGTCATCATGGTCAGTGTCACCATGAACACTGCCACCATGGGCACTTTCAACATGGGCACAGTCACCATGCGAACTATCACCATAAGGACTACCACCATGAGCAATATTACTATGAACACTATCACCAAGGACACTGTCAACGTGAGCACTATCACCGTAAGCACTATCACCATGAGCACTGTCACCGTGAGCACTGTCACCATGGGCAATTTCAACATGGCCACTGTCACCATGGGCACTGTCACCATGGGAACTCTCACCATGAACACTGTCACCATGGGAAATGTCATTATGGGCAGTGTCACCTTGGGCACTGTCACCATGGGCAGTGTCACCATGAGCACTATTACCATGAGCAGTATCACCATGAGCACTATCACCATGGGCACTGTCACAGTGAGCACTATTACCATGGGTACTATCACCAAGGGCACTGTCATCGTGAACACTGTCACCATGAGCACTGTTACCGTGGGCCTTGCCACCATGAGCACTGTCATCATGGCCACTGTCACCATGCGGACTGCCACCATGAGCACTATCACAGTGGGCACTGTCACCATGAGAACTGTCACCATGGGCAGTGTATCCATGGGAACTGTCACCATGGGCACTATCATGGTGAGCACTATCACCATGGGAACTGTCACCATCGGAACAGTCACCATGCGCACTGTAACCATTGGCACTGCCACAGTGAGCACTGTCACAGTGAGCACTGTCACCATGGGAACTGTCACCATGTGCAGTGTCACCATGGGAACTCTCACTATGAGCACTGTCACCATGGGAAATGTCACTATGGGCAGTGTCACCATGGGCACTGTCACCATGGGTAGTGTCACCATGAGCACTATTACCATGAGCACTATCACCATGAGCACTATCATCACGGGCAGTGCCACCATGAGCACTATCACCGTGAGCACTATCACCATGGGTAGTGTCACCATGAGCAATATCACCATGGGCACTGTCACCATGAGCACTATTACAATGGGCATTATCACCATGAGCACTATCACCGTGAGCACTTTCAGTGTGGGCATTGTCACCATGTGCACTGTCACCATGAGCACTGTCACCATGAGCACTATCACCATGGCAAAGTTGACCATGGGAATGGTCACCATGGGCAATGTCAACATGAGCACTGTCACCATGGGCACTGTCACCATGGGCACTGTCACCATGGGTATGCTGACCATGGGCACTTTCAACATGGGCACTGTCACCATGCGAAAAGTCACCATGAGCACTATCACCATGAGCACTATCACCAAGGGCACTGTCACCATGAGCACTGTCACCGTGTGCACTGTCACAGTGGGCACTATCAACATGAGCACTGTCATCCTGAGCACTGTCACCATAGGAAATGTCACAGTGAGCACTGTCACTGTGGGCACTATCACCGTGGGCACTGTCACCATAGGCACTGTCACCATGGACACTGTCACCATGAGCACTATCATCATCGGCAGTGCTACCATGAGGAATTTCACCATCGGAACTCCAACCAAGTACAACGCCAGCATGAGCACAGTCATTATGGGCAGTGCCACTATGAGCACTGTCACCATGGGCACTTTCAACATGGGCCCTGTCACCATGCGAACTATCTCCATGAGCACTATCAGCGTGAGCAATTTCACCATGAGCACTGTCACCATGGGCACTGTCACAATGAGCACTGTCACCATGGGCACTGTAACCATGGGGACTTTCACCCTGAGCACTATCACCGTGAGCACTATCACCATGGGCAGGGTCACCGTGAGCAATATCACCAAGGGCACTGTGACTGTGAGCACTATTACCATGGGCAATATCACCATGAGCACTATCACCGTGAGCACTGTCACCGTGGGCACTGTCATCGTGTGCACTGTCACCATGAGCACTATCACCATGTGAACTGTCACCATGGGAATGGTCACCATGGGCACTGTCAAGATGAGCACTGTCACCATGGGAACTCTCACCATGAGCACTGTCACCATGGGAAATGTCACCATGGGCACTATCATCATGGGCAGTGCCACCATGAGGAATTTCACCATGAGAACTTCAACCGTGTACACCACCAGCTTTAGCACAGTCACCATGGGCTGTGTCACCATGAGCAGTGTCACCATGGGCACTGTCTCCATGCGAACTGTCACCATGAGCACTGTCACCATGGGCAATGTCACCATGAGCACTGTCACTGTGGGCACTGTCACCATGGGAACTGTCACCATGAGCACTATCACCGTGAGCACTATCACCATGGGCAGTGTCACTGTGAGCAATATCACCATCGCACTGTCACCATGAGCACTATTAACAAGGGTACTATCACCAAGGGCACTGTCACCATGAGCACTGTCATCATGGGCACTGTCACCATAGGAACTGTCACCATGAGCACTGTCACTGTGGGCACTATCACCCTGAGCACTATCAAAATGGGCACTGTCACCATAGGCACTGTCACCATGGACACTGTCACCATGAGCACTATCATCATGGGCAGTGCTACCATGAGCAATTTCACCATCGGAACTCCATCCATGTACACCGCCAGCGTGAGCACAGTCAACATGGGCAGTGTCACCATGAGCAGTGTCCCCATGGGCACTTTCAACATGGGCCCTATCACCATGCGAACTGTCACCATGAGCACTATCACCATGAGCACTGTCACCATGAGCATAGTCACCATCGGGTCTGTCACCATGAGCACTATGACCGTGTGCACTATCACCATAGGTAGTGTCACGGTGAGCAATATCACCATGGGCACTGTCACCATGAGCACTATTACCATGGGCACTATCACCATGAGCACTATCACAGTGAGCACTGTCACCGTGGGCAATGTCACCATGTGCACTGTCACCATGAGCACTGTCACCATGAGCACTATCACCATGGGAAGTGTCAACATGGGAACGGTCACCATGGGCACTGTCAACGTGAGCACTGTCAGCATGGGAACTCTCACCAGGAGCACTGTCTCCATGGGAAATGTCACCCTGGACACTGTTCACTATGGGAAGTGTCACCATGAGCACTGTCACCATGGGCACTGTCACTATGGACACTGTCTCCATGGGCACTCTCACCATGGACACTGTCACTGTGGAAAATGTCACCATGGGCACTGTAACCATCTACACTGTCCCCAGGAGCACTATCACCATGGACACTGTATCCATCAGCATTGTCCCCATGGGCACTGTCAATATGAGCACTGTCACCATGGGAACTCTCACCATGAGCACTGTCACCATGGCCAGTGTCACCATGGCCACTGTCACCATAAGCACTGTCACAAAGGGAAATGTCACCATGGGCACTCTCACCATTTGCTCTGTCACCGTGGGCACTGTCACCATGAGCACTGTTCAACATGGGCACTGTCACCTAGAGCACTGCCACTGTGGGCACTATCACCGTGAGCACTGTCACCATGAGCACTGTCACCATGGACACTGTCACCATGAGCATTGTGACCTTGAGCACTGTCACCATGGGAACTTTCACCATGGGCACTGTAACCATGGGCACTGTCACCATGGACAATGTCACCTTGGGAACCGTCACCATGGAAAATGTCACCATGGGCACTGTTGGCCATGGACACTGTCACCATGGGCACTGTGAACATGAGCACTGTCACCATGTAAACTCTTACCATGAACACTGTCACCATGGGAAATGTCACCATGGGCACTGTCACCATGGACACTGTCACCATGAGCACTATCATCATGGGCTGTGCTACCATGAGGAATTTCACCATCGGAACTCCAACCATGTACACCGCCAGCATGAGCACAGTCACCATGGGCAGTGTCACCATGAGCACTATCACCATGAGCACTATCACCATGTGCACTATCACCACGGACACTGTCACCGTGAGAACTATCACCATGAGCACTGTCACCATGAGAACTGTCACCATGGGCACTGTAACCATGGGAACTGTCACCATGAGCACTATCACCGTGACCACTATCAACATGGGCAGTGTCACCGTGAGCACTATCTCCGTGAACACTTTCACCATGACTACTATCACCGTGGGCACTATAAGCATGAGCACTATCACCATGAGCACTGTCACTGCGGGCACTGTCACCGTGTTCACTGTCACCATGAGCACTGTAACCATGAGCCCTATCACCATGGGAACTGTCACCATGGGAACAGTCACTATGGGCACTGCCATGATGAGCACTGTCACCATGGGAACTCTCACCATGAGCACTATCACCATGGGAAATGTCACCATGGGCACTGTCACCATGGGCGCTGTCACCATGGAAACTGTCACCATGAGCACTATAATCATGGGCAGTGCCACCATAAGGAATTTCACCATTGTAACACCAACCATATACACCGCCAGCATGAGCACAGTCACCATGGGGACTGTCAACATGAGCACTGTCACCATGGGAAATGTCTACATGAGCACTATCACCATGATCACTATCACCAAGGGCACTGTCACCATGAGCACTATCACCGTGGACAATGTCACCATGAGAACTATCACCGTGAGCACTATCACCATGGGAAGTGTCACCGTGAGAACTGTCACCATGGACATTGTCACCGTGGGCACTGTCACCATGAGCACTGTCACCATGAGCACTGTCACTGTTGGTACTGTCACCATGAGCAATGTCACCATTGGCACTGTCACCATGTGCCCTGTCACCATAGGCACTGTCACCGTGGACACTGTCACCATGAACAATATCATCATAGGCAGTGCCACCATAAGGAATTTCACCATGGGAACTCCAACCATGTATAGCACCAGCATGAGCATAGTCATCATGGTCAGTGTCACCATGAACACTGCCACCATGGGCACTTTCAACATGGGCACAGTCACCATGCGAACTATCACCATAAGGACTACCACCATGAGCAATATTACTATGAACACTATCACCAAGGACACTGTCAACGTGAGCACTATCACCGTAAGCACTATCACCATGAGCACTGTCACCGTGAGCACTGTCACCATGGGCAATTTCAACATGGCCACTGTCACCATGGGCACTGTCACCATGGGAACTCTCACCATGAACACTGTCACCATGGGAAATGTCATTATGGGCAGTGTCACCTTGGGCACTGTCACCATGGGCAGTGTCACCATGAGCACTATTACCATGAGCAGTATCACCATGAGCACTATCACCATGGGCACTGTCACAGTGAGCACTATTACCATGGGTACTATCACCAAGGGCACTGTCATCGTGAACACTGTCACCATGAGCACTGTTACCGTGGGCCTTGCCACCATGAGCACTGTCATCATGGCCACTGTCACCATGCGGACTGCCACCATGAGCACTATCACAGTGGGCACTGTCACCATGAGAACTGTCACCATGGGCAGTGTATCCATGGGAACTGTCACCATGGGCACTATCATGGTGAGCACTATCACCATGGGAACTGTCACCATCGGAACAGTCACCATGCGCACTGTAACCATTGGCACTGCCACAGTGAGCACTGTCACAGTGAGCACTGTCACCATGGGAACTGTCACCATGTGCAGTGTCACCATGGGAACTCTCACTATGAGCACTGTCACCATGGGAAATGTCACTATGGGCAGTGTCACCATGGGCACTGTCACCATGGGTAGTGTCACCATGAGCACTATTACCATGAGCACTATCACCATGAGCACTATCATCACGGGCAGTGCCACCATGAGCACTATCACCGTGAGCACTATCACCATGGGTAGTGTCACCATGAGCAATATCACCATGGGCACTGTCACCATGAGCACTATTACAATGGGCATTATCACCATGAGCACTATCACCGTGAGCACTTTCAGTGTGGGCATTGTCACCATGTGCACTGTCACCATGAGCACTGTCACCATGAGCACTATCACCATGGCAAAGTTGACCATGGGAATGGTCACCATGGGCAATGTCAACATGAGCACTGTCACCATGGGCACTGTCACCATGGGTATGCTGACCATGGGCACTTTCAACATGGGCACTGTCACCATGCGAAAAGTCACCATGAGCACTATCACCATGAGCACTATCACCAAGGGCACTGTCACCATGAGCACTGTCACCGTGTGCACTGTCACAGTGGGCACTATCAACATGAGCACTGTCATCATGAGCACTGTCACCATAGGAAATGTCACAGTGAGCACTGTCACTGTGGGCACTATCACCGTGGGCACTGTCACCATAGGCACTGTCACCATGGACACTGTCACCATGAGCACTATCATCATCGGCAGTGCTACCATGAGGAATTTCACCATCGGAACTCCAACCAAGTACAACGCCAGCATGAGCACAGTCATTATGGGCAGTGCCACTATGAGCACTGTCACCATGGGCACTTTCAACATGGGCCCTGTCACCATGCGAACTATCTCCATGAGCACTATCAGCGTGAGCAATTTCACCATGAGCACTGTCACCATGGGCACTGTCACAATGAGCACTGTCACCATGGGCACTGTAACCATGGGGACTTTCACCCTGAGCACTATCACCGTGAGCACTATCACCATGGGCAGGGTCACCGTGAGCAATATCACCAAGGGCACTGTGACTGTGAGCACTATTACCATGGGCAATATCACCATGAGCACTATCACCGTGAGCACTGTCACCGTGGGCACTGTCATCGTGTGCACTGTCACCATGAGCACTATCACCATGTGAACTGTCTCCATGGGAATGGTCACCATGGGCACTGTCAAGATGAGCACTGTCACCATGGGAACTCTCACCATGAGCACTGTCACCATGGGAAATGTCACCATGGGCACTATCATCATGGGCAGTGCCACCATGAGGAATTTCACCATGAGAACTTCAACCGTGTACACCACCAGCTTTAGCACAGTCACCATGGGCTGTGTCACCATGAGCAGTGTCACCATGGGCACTGTCTCCATGCGAACTGTCACCATGAGCACTGTCACCATGGGCAATGTCACCATGAGCACTGTCACTGTGGGCACTGTCACCATGGGAACTGTCACCATGAGCACTATCACCGTGAGCACTATCACCATGGGCAGTGTCACTGTGAGCAATATCACCATCGCACTGTCACCATGAGCACTATTAACAAGGGTACTATCACCAAGGGCACTGTCACCATGAGCACTGTCTTCATGGGCACTGTCACCATAGGAACTGTCACCATGAGCACTGTCACTGTGGGCACTATCACCCTGAGCACTATCAAAATGGGCACTGTCACCATAGGCACTGTCACCATGGACACTGTCACCATGAGCACTATCATCATGGGCAGTGCTACCATGAGCAATTTCACCATCGGAACTCCATCCATGTACACCGCCAGCGTGAGCACAGTCAACATGGGCAGTGTCACCATGAGCAGTGTCCCCATGGGCACTTTCAACATGGGCCCTATCACCATGCGAACTGTCACCATGAGCACTATCACCATGAGCACTGTCACCATGAGCATAGTCACCATCGGGTCTGTCACCATGAGCACTATGACCGTGTGCACTATCACCATAGGTAGTGTCACGGTGAGCAATATCACCATGGGCACTGTCACCATGAGCACTATTACCATGGGCACTATCACCATGAG
The DNA here is from genome assembly GCF_028023285.1 of Balaenoptera ricei. Classification (NCBI taxonomy): domain Eukaryota; kingdom Metazoa; phylum Chordata; class Mammalia; order Artiodactyla; family Balaenopteridae; genus Balaenoptera; species Balaenoptera ricei. The sequence continues at coordinate 200,837 of NW_026777464.1, read as the reverse complement.
CACTATCACAGTGAGCACTGTCACCGTGGGCAATGTCACCATGTGCACTGTCACCATGAGCACTGTCACCATGAGCACTATCACCATGGGAAGTGTCAACATGGGAACGGTCACCATGGGCACTGTCAACGTGAGCACTGTCAGCATGGGAACTCTCACCAGGAGCACTGTCTCCATGGGAAATGTCACCCTGGACACTGTTCACTATGGGAAGTGTCACCATGAGCACTGTCACCATGGGCACTGTCACTATGGACACTGTCTCCATGGGCACTCTCACCATGGACACTGTCACTGTGGAAAATGTCACCATGGGCACTGTAACCATCTACACTGTCCCCAGGAGCACTATCACCATGGACACTGTATCCATCAGCATTGTCCCCATGGGCACTGTCAATATGAGCACTGTCACCATGGGAACTCTCACCATGAGCACTGTCACCATGGCCAGTGTCACCATGGCCACTGTCACCATAAGCACTGTCACAAAGGGAAATGTCACCATGGGCACTCTCACCATTTGCTCTGTCACCGTGGGCACTGTCACCATGAGCACTGTTCAACATGGGCACTGTCACCTAGAGCACTGCCACTGTGGGCACTATCACCGTGAGCACTGTCACCATGAGCACTGTCACCATGGACACTGTCACCATGAGCATTGTGACCTTGAGCACTGTCACCATGGGAACTTTCACCATGGGCACTGTAACCATGGGCACTGTCACCATGGACAATGTCACCTTGGGAACCGTCACCATGGAAAATGTCACCATGGGCACTGTTGGCCATGGACACTGTCACCATGGGCACTGTGAACATGAGCACTGTCACCATGTAAACTCTTACCATGAACACTGTCACCATGGGAAATGTCACCATGGGCACTGTCACCATGGACACTGTCACCATGAGCACTATCATCATGGGCTGTGCTACCATGAGGAATTTCACCATCGGAACTCCAACCATGTACACCGCCAGCATGAGCACAGTCACCATGGGCAGTGTCACCATGAGCACTATCACCATGAGCACTATCACCATGTGCACTATCACCACGGACACTGTCACCGTGAGAACTATCACCGTGAGCACTGTCACCATGAGAACTGTCACCATGGGCCCTGTAACCATGGGAACTGTCACCATGAGCACTATCACCGTGACCACTATCAACATGGGCAGTGTCACCGTGAGCACTATCTCCGTGAACACTTTCACCATGACTACTATCACCGTGGGCACTATAAGCATGAGCACTATCACCATGAGCACTGTCACTGCGGGCACTGTCACCGTGTTCACTGTCACCATGAGCACTGTAACCATGAGCCCTATCACCATGGGAACTGTCACCATGGGAACAGTCACTATGGGCACTGCCATGATGAGCACTGTCACCATGGGAACTCTCACCATGAGCACTATCACCATGGGAAATGTCACCATGGGCACTGTCACCATGGGCACTGTCACCATGGGCGCTGTCACCATGGAAACTGTCACCATGAGCACTACAATCATGGGCAGTGCCACCATAAGGAATTTCACCATTGTAACACCAACCATATACACCGCCAGCATGAGCACAGTCACCATGGGGACTGTCAACATGAGCACTGTCACCATGGGAAATGTCTACATGAGCACTATCACCATGATCACTATCACCAAGGGCACTGTCACCATGAGCACTATCACCGTGGACAATGTCACCATGAGAACTATCACCGTGAGCACTATCACCATGGGAAGTGTCACCGTGAGAACTGTCACCATGGACATTGTCACCGTGGGCACTGTCACCATGAGCACTGTCACCATGAGCACTGTCACTGTTGGTACTGTCACCATGAGCAATGTCACCATTGGCACTGTCACCATGTGCCCTGTCACCATAGGCACTGTCACCGTGGACACTGTCACCATGAACAATATCATCATAGGCAGTGCCACCATAAGGAATTTCACCATGGGAACTCCAACCATGTATAGCACCAGCATGAGCATAGTCATCATGGTCAGTGTCACCATGAACACTGCCACCATGGGCACTTTCAACATGGGCACAGTCACCATGCGAACTATCACCATAAGGACTACCACCATGAGCAATATTACTATGAACACTATCACCAAGGACACTGTCAACGTGAGCACTATCACCGTAAGCACTATCACCATGAGCACTGTCACCGTGAGCACTGTCACCATGGGCAATTTCAACATGGCCACTGTCACCATGGGCACTGTCACCATGGGAACTCTCACCATGAACACTGTCACCATGGGAAATGTCATTATGGGCAGTGTCACCTTGGGCACTGTCACTATGGGCAGTGTCACCATGAGCACTATTACCATGAGCAGTATCACCATGAGCACTATCACCATGGGCACTGTCACACTGAGCACTATTACCATGGGTACTATCACCAAGGGCACTGTCATCGTGAACACTGTCACCATGAGCACTGTTACTGTGGGCCTTGCCACCATGAGCACTGTCATCATGGCCACTGTCACCATGCGGACTGCCACCATGAGCACTATCACAGTGGGCACTGTCACCATGAGAACTGTCACCATGGGCAGTGTATCCATGGGAACTGTCACCATGGGCACTATCATGGTGAGCACTATCACCATGGGAACTGTCACCATCGGAACAGTCACCATGCGCACTGTAACCATTGGCACTGCCACAGTGAGCACTGTCACAGTGAGCACTGTCACCATGGGAACTGTCACCATGTGCAGTGTCACCATGGGAACTCTCACTATGAGCACTGTCACCATGGGAAATGTCACTATGGGCAGTGTCACCATGGGCACTGTCACCATGGGTAGTGTCACCATGAGCACTATTACCATGAGCACTATCACCATGAGCACTATCATCACGGGCAGTGCCACCATGAGCACTATCACCGTGAGCACTATCACCATGGGTAGTGTCACCATGAGCAATATCACCATGGGCACTGTCACCATGAGCACTATTACAATGGGCATTATCACCATGAGCACTATCACCGTGAGCACTTTCAGTGTGGGCATTGTCACCATGTGCACTGTCACCATGAGCACTGTCACCATGAGCACTATCACCATGGCAAAGTTGACCATGGGAATGGTCACCATGGGCAATGTCAACATGAGCACTGTCACCATGGGCACTGTCACCATGGGCACTGTCACCATGGGTATGCTGACCATGGGCACTTTCAACATGGGCACTGTCACCATGCGAAAAGTCACCATGAGCACTATCACCATGAGCACTATCACCAAGGGCACTGTCACCATGAGCACTGTCACCGTGTGCACTGTCACAGTGGGCACTATCAACATGAGCACTGTCATCATGAGCACTGTCACCATAGGAAATGTCACAGTGAGCACTGTCACTGTGGGCACTATCACCGTGGGCACTGTCACCATAGGCACTGTCACCATGGACACTGTCACCATGAGCACTATCATCATCGGCAGTGCTACCATGAGGAATTTCACCATCGGAACTCCAACCAAGTACAACGCCAGCATGAGCACAGTCATTATGGGCAGTGCCACTATGAGCACTATCACCATGGGCACTTTCAACATGGGCCCTGTCACCATGCGAACTATCTCCATGAGCACTATCAGCGTGAGCAATTTCACCATGAGCACTGTCACCATGGGCACTGTCACAATGAGCACTGTCACCATGGGCACTGTAACCATGGGGACTTTCACCCTGAGCACTATCACCGTGAGCACTATCACCATGGGCAGGGTCACCGTGAGCAATATCACCAAGGGCACTGTGACTGTGAGCACTATTACCATGGGCAATATCACCATGAGCACTATCACCGTGAGCACTGTCACCGTGGGCACTGTCATCGTGTGCACTGTCACCATGAGCACTATCACCATGTGAACTGTCACCATGGGAATGGTCACCATGGGCACTGTCAAGATGAGCACTGTCACCATGGGAACTCTCACCATGAGCACTGTCACCATGGGAAATGTCACCATGGGCACTATCATCATGGGCAGTGCCACCATGAGGAATTTCACCATGAGAACTTCAACCGTGTACACCACCAGCTTTAGCACAGTCACCATGGGCTGTGTCACCATGAGCAGTGTCACCATGGGCACTGTCTCCATGCGAACTGTCACCATGAGCACTGTCACCATGGGCAATGTCACCATGAGCACTGTCACTGTGGGCACTGTCACCATGGGAACTGTCACCATGAGCACTATCACCGTGAGCACTATCACCATGGGCAGTGTCACTGTGAGCAATATCACCATCGCACTGTCACCATGAGCACTATTAACAAGGGTACTATCACCAAGGGCACTGTCACCATGAGCACTGTCATCATGGGCACTGTCACCATAGGAACTGTCACCATGAGCACTGTCACTGTGGGCACTATCACCCTGAGCACTATCAAAATGGGCACTGTCACCATAGGCACTGTCACCATGGACACTGTCACCATGAGCACTATCATCATGGGCAGTGCTACCATGAGCAATTTCACCATCGGAACTCCATCCATGTACACCGCCAGCGTGAGCACAGTCAACATGGGCAGTGTCACCATGAGCAGTGTCCCCATGGGCACTTTCAACATGGGCCCTATCACCATGCGAACTGTCACCATGAGCACTATCACCATGAGCACTGTCACCATGAGCATAGTCACCATCGGGTCTGTCACCATGAGCACTATGACCGTGTGCACTATCACCATAGGTAGTGTCACGGTGAGCAATATCACCATGGGCACTGTCACCATGAGCACTATTACCATGGGCACTATCACCATGAGCACTATCACAGTGAGCACTGTCACCGTGGGCAATGTCACCATGTGCACTGTCACCATGAGCACTGTCACCATGAGCACTATCACCATGGGAAGTGTCAACATGGGAACGGTCACCATGGGCACTGTCAACGTGAGCACTGTCAGCATGGGAACTCTCACCAGGAGCACTGTCTCCATGGGAAATGTCACCCTGGACACTGTTCACTATGGGAAGTGTCACCATGAGCACTGTCACCATGGGCACTGTCACTATGGACACTGTCTCCATGGGCACTCTCACCATGGACACTGTCACTGTGGAAAATGTCACCATGGGCACTGTAACCATCTACACTGTCCCCAGGAGCACTATCACCATGGACACTGTATCCATCAGCATTGTCCCCATGGGCACTGTCAATATGAGCACTGTCACCATGGGAACTCTCACCATGAGCACTGTCACCATGGCCAGTGTCACCATGGCCACTGTCACCATAAGCACTGTCACAAAGGGAAATGTCACCATGGGCACTCTCACCATTTGCTCTGTCACCGTGGGCACTGTCACCATAAGCACTGTCACCATGAGCACTGTTCAACATGGGCACTGTCACCTAGAGCACTGCCACTGTGGGCACTATCACCGTGAGCACTGTCACCATGAGCACTGTCACCATGGACACTGTCACCATGAGCATTGTGACCTTGAGCACTGTCACCATGGGAACTTTCACCATGGGCACTGTAACCATGGGCACTGTCACCATGGACAATGTCACCTTGGGAACCGTCACCATGGAAAATGTCACCATGGGCACTGTTGGCCATGGACACTGTCACCATGGGCACTGTGAACATGAGCACTGTCACCATGTAAACTCTTACCATGAACACTGTCACCATGGGAAATGTCACCATGGGCACTGTCACCATGGACACTGTCACCATGAGCACTATCATCATGGGCTGTGCTACCATGAGGAATTTCACCATCGGAACTCCAACCATGTACACCGCCAGCATGAGCACAGTCACCATGGGCAGTGTCACCATGAGCACTATCACCATGAGCACTATCACCATGTGCACTATCACCACGGACACTGTCACCGTGAGAACTATCACCGTGAGCACTGTCACCATGAGAACTGTCACCATGGGCCCTGTAACCATGGGAACTGTCACCATGAGCACTATCACCGTGACCACTATCAACATGGGCAGTGTCACCGTGAGCACTATCTCCGTGAACACTTTCACCATGACTACTATCACCGTGGGCACTATAAGCATGAGCACTATCACCATGAGCACTGTCACTGCGGGCACTGTCACCGTGTTCACTGTCACCATGAGCACTGTAACCATGAGCCCTATCACCATGGGAACTGTCACCATGGGAACAGTCACTATGGGCACTGCCATGATGAGCACTGTCACCATGGGAACTCTCACCATGAGCACTATCACCATGGGAAATGTCACCATGGGCACTGTCACCATGGGCACTGTCACCATGGGCGCTGTCACCATGGAAACTGTCACCATGAGCACTACAATCATGGGCAGTGCCACCATAAGGAATTTCACCATTGTAACACCAACCATATACACCGCCAGCATGAGCACAGTCACCATGGGGACTGTCAACATGAGCACTGTCACCATGGGAAATGTCTACATGAGCACTATCACCATGATCACTATCACCAAGGGCACTGTCACCATGAGCACTATCACCGTGGACAATGTCACCATGAGAACTATCACCGTGAGCACTATCACCATGGGAAGTGTCACCGTGAGAACTGTCACCATGGACATTGTCACCGTGGGCACTGTCACCATGAGCACTGTCACCATGAGCACTGTCACTGTTGGTACTGTCACCATGAGCAATGTCACCATTGGCACTGTCACCATGTGCCCTGTCACCATAGGCACTGTCACCGTGGACACTGTCACCATGAACAATATCATCATAGGCAGTGCCACCATAAGGAATTTCACCATGGGAACTCCAACCATGTATAGCACCAGCATGAGCATAGTCATCATGGTCAGTGTCACCATGAACACTGCCACCATGGGCACTTTCAACATGGGCACAGTCACCATGCGAACTATCACCATAAGGACTACCACCATGAGCAATATTACTATGAACACTATCACCAAGGACACTGTCAACGTGAGCACTATCACCGTAAGCACTATCACCATGAGCACTGTCAACATGGACACTGTCACCATGAGCATTGTGACCTTGAGCACTGTCACCATGGGAACTTTCACCATGGGCACTGTAACCATGGGCACTGTCACCATGGACAATGTCACCTTGGGAACCGTCACCATGGAAAATGTCACCATGGGCACTGTTGGCCATGGACACTGTCACCATGGGCACTGTGAACATGAGCACTGTCACCATGTAAACTCTTACCATGAACACTGTCACCATGGGAAATGTCACCATGGGCACTGTCACCATGGACACTGTCACCATGAGCACTATCATCATGGGCTGTGCTACCATGAGGAATTTCACCATCGGAACTCCAACCATGTACACCGCCAGCATGAGCACAGTCACCATGGGCAGTGTCACCATGAGCACTATCACCATGAGCACTATCACCATGTGCACTATCACCACGGACACTGTCACCGTGAGAACTATCACCGTGAGCACTGTCACCATGAGAACTGTCACCATGGGCCCTGTAACCATGGGAACTGTCACCATGAGCACTATCACCGTGACCACTATCAACATGGGCAGTGTCACCGTGAGCACTATCTCCGTGAACACTTTCACCATGACTACTATCACCGTGGGCACTATAAGCATGAGCACTATCACCATGAGCACTGTCACTGCGGGCACTGTCACCGTGTTCACTGTCACCATGAGCACTGTAACCATGAGCCCTATCACCATGGGAACTGTCACCATGGGAACAGTCACTATGGGCACTGCCATGATGAGCACTGTCACCATGGGAACTCTCACCATGAGCACTATCACCATGGGAAATGTCACCATGGGCACTGTCACCATGGGCACTGTCACCATGGGCGCTGTCACCATGGAAACTGTCACCATGAGCACTATAATCATGGGCAGTGCCACCATAAGGAATTTCACCATTGTAACACCAACCATATACACCGCCAGCATGAGCACAGTCACCATGGGGACTGTCAACATGAGCACTGTCACCATGGGAAATGTCTACATGAGCACTATCACCATGATCACTATCACCAAGGGCACTGTCACCATGAGCACTATCACCGTGGACAATGTCACCATGAGAACTATCACCGTGAGCACTATCACCATGGGAAGTGTCACCGTGAGAACTGTCACCATGGACATTGTCACCGTGGGCACTGTCACCATGAGCACTGTCACCATGAGCACTGTCACTGTTGGTACTGTCACCATGAGCAATGTCACCATTGGCACTGTCACCATGTGCCCTGTCACCATAGGCACTGTCACCGTGGACACTGTCACCATGAACAATATCATCATAGGCAGTGCCACCATAAGGAATTTCACCATGGGAACTCCAACCATGTATAGCACCAGCATGAGCATAGTCATCATGGTCAGTGTCACCATGAACACTGCCACCATGGGCACTTTCAACATGGGCACAGTCACCATGCGAACTATCACCATAAGGACTACCACCATGAGCAATATTACTATGAACACTATCACCAAGGACACTGTCAACGTGAGCACTATCACCGTAAGCACTATCACCATGAGCACTGTCACCGTGAGCACTGTCACCATGGGCAATTTCAACATGGCCACTGTCACCATGGGCACTGTCACCATGGGAACTCTCACCATGAACACTGTCACCATGGGAAATGTCATTATGGGCAGTGTCACCTTGGGCACTGTCACCATGGGCAGTGTCACCATGAGCACTATTACCATGAGCAGTATCACCATGAGCACTATCACCATGGGCACTGTCACAGTGAGCACTATTACCATGGGTACTATCACCAAGGGCACTGTCATCGTGAACACTGTCACCATGAGCACTGTTACCGTGGGCCTTGCCACCATGAGCACTGTCATCATGGCCACTGTCACCATGCGGACTGCCACCATGAGCACTATCACAGTGGGCACTGTCACCATGAGAACTGTCACCATGGGCAGTGTATCCATGGGAACTGTCACCATGGGCACTATCATGGTGAGCACTATCACCATGGGAACTGTCACCATCGGAACAGTCACCATGCGCACTGTAACCATTGGCACTGCCACAGTGAGCACTGTCACAGTGAGCACTGTCACCATGGGAACTGTCACCATGTGCAGTGTCACCATGGGAACTCTCACTATGAGCACTGTCACCATGGGAAATGTCACTATGGGCAGTGTCACCATGGGCACTGTCACCATGGGTAGTGTCACCATGAGCACTATTACCATGAGCACTATCACCATGAGCACTATCATCACGGGCAGTGCCACCATGAGCACTATCACCATGAGCACTATCACCATGGGTAGTGTCACCATGAGCAATATCACCATGGGCACTGTCACCATGAGCACTATTACAATGGGCATTATCACCATGAGCACTATCACCGTGAGCACTTTTAGTGTGGGCATTGTCACCATGTGCACTGTCACCATGAGCACTGTCACCATGAGCACTATCACCATGGCAAAGTTGACCATGGGAATGGTCACCATGGGCAATGTCAACATGAGCACTGTCACCATGGGCACTGTCACCATGGGCACTGTCACCATGGGTATGCTGACCATGGGCACTTTCAACATGGGCACTGTCACCATGCGAAAAGTCACCATGAGCACTATCACCATGAGCACTATCACCAAGGGCACTGTCACCATGAGCACTGTCACCGTGTGCACTGTCACAGTGGGCACTATCAACATGAGCACTGTCATCATGAGCACTGTCACCATAGGAAATGTCACAGTGAGCACTGTCACTGTGGGCACTATCACCGTGGGCACTGTCACCATAGGCACTGTCACCATGGACACTGTCACCATGAGCACTATCATCATCGGCAGTGCTACCATGAGGAATTTCACCATCGGAACTCCAACCAAGTACAACGCCAGCATGAGCACAGTCATTATGGGCAGTGCCACTATGAGCACTGTCACCATGGGCACTTTCAACATGGGCCCTGTCACCATGCGAACTATCTCCATGAGCACTATCAGCGTGAGCAATTTCACCATGAGCACTGTCACCATGGGCACTGTCACAATGAGCACTGTCACCATGGGCACTGTAACCATGGGGACTTTCACCCTGAGCACTATCACCGTGAGCACTATCACCATGGGCAGGGTCACCGTGAGCAATATCACCAAGGGCACTGTGACTGTGAGCACTATTACCATGGGCAATATCACCATGAGCACTATCACCGTGAGCACTGTCACCGTGGGCACTGTCATCGTGTGCACTGTCACCATGAGCACTATCACCATGTGAACTGTCACCATGGGAATGGTCACCATGGGCACTGTCAAGATGAGCACTGTCACCATGGGAACTCTCACCATGAGCACTGTCACCATGGGAAATGTCACCATGGGCACTATCATCATGGGCAGTGCCACCATGAGGAATTTCACCATGAGAACTTCAACCGTGTACACCACCAGCTTTAGCACAGTCACCATGGGCTGTGTCACCATGAGCAGTGTCACCATGGGCACTGTCTCCATGCGAACTGTCACCATGAGCACTGTCACCATGGGCAATGTCACCATGAGCACTGTCACTGTGGGCACTGTCACCATGGGAACTGTCACCATGAGCACTATCACCGTGAGCACTATCACCATGGGCAGTGTCACTGTGAGCAATATCACCATCGCACTGTCACCATGAGCACTATTAACAAGGGTACTATCACCAAGGGCACTGTCACCATGAGCACTGTCATCATGGGCACTGTCACCATAGGAACTGTCACCATGAGCACTGTCACTGTGGGCACTATCACCCTGAGCACTATCAAAATGGGCACTGTCACCATAGGCACTGTCACCATGGACACTGTCACCATGAGCACTATCATCATGGGCAGTGCTACCATGAGCAATTTCACCATCGGAACTCCATCCATGTACACCGCCAGCGTGAGCACAGTCAACATGGGCAGTGTCACCATGAGCAGTGTCCCCATGGGCACTTTCAACATGGGCCCTATCACCATGCGAACTGTCACCATGAGCACTATCACCATGAGCACTGTCACCATGAGCATAGTCACCATCGGGTCTGTCACCATGAGCACTATGACCGTGTGCACTATCACCATAGGTAGTGTCACGGTGAGCAATATCACCATGGGCACTGTCACCATGAGCACTATTACCATGGGCACTATCACCATGAGCACTATCACAGTGAGCACTGTCACCGTGGGCAATGTCACCATGTGCACTGTCACCATGAGCACTGTCACCATGAGCACTATCACCATGGGAAGTGTCAACATGGGAACGGTCACCATGGGCACTGTCAACGTGAGCACTGTCAGCATGGGAACTCTCACCAGGAGCACTGTCTCCATGGGAAATGTCACCCTGGACACTGTTCACTATGGGAAGTGTCACCATGAGCACTGTCACCATGGGCACTGTCACTATGGACACTGTCTCCATGGGCACTCTCACCATGGACACTGTCACTGTGGAAAATGTCACCATGGGCACTGTAACCATCTACACTGTCCCCAGGAGCACTATCACCATGGACACTGTATCCATCAGCATTGTCCCCATGGGCACTGTCAATATGAGCACTGTCACCATGGGAACTCTCACCATGAGCACTGTCACCATGGCCAGTGTCACCATGGCCACTGTCACCATAAGCACTGTCACAAAGGGAAATGTCACCATGGGCACTCTCACCATTTGCTCTGTCACCGTGGGCACTGTCACCATGAGCACTGTTCAACATGGGCACTGTCACCTAGAGCACTGCCACTGTGGGCACTATCACCGTGAGCACTGTCACCATGAGCACTGTCAACATGGACACTGTCACCATGAGCATTGTGACCTTGAGCACTGTCACCATGGGAACTTTCACCATGGGCACTGTAACCATGGGCACTGTCACCATGGACAATGTCACCTTGGGAACCGTCACCATGGAAAATGTCACCATGGGCACTGTTGGCCATGGACACTGTCACCATGGGCACTGTGAACATGAGCACTGTCACCATGTAAACTCTTACCATGAACACTGTCACCATGGGAAATGTCACCATGGGCACTGTCACCATGGACACTGTCACCATGAGCACTATCATCATGGGCTGTGCTACCATGAGGAATTTCACCATCGGAACTCCAACCATGTACACCGCCAGCATGAGCACAGTCACCATGGGCAGTGTCACCATGAGCACTATCACCATGAGCACTATCACCATGTGCACTATCACCACGGACACTGTCACCGTGAGAACTATCACCGTGAGCACTGTCACCATGAGAACTGTCACCATGGGCCCTGTAACCATGGGAACTGTCACCATGAGCACTATCACCGTGACCACTATCAACATGGGCAGTGTCACCGTGAGCACTATCTCCGTGAACACTTTCACCATGACTACTATCACCGTGGGCACTATAAGCATGAGCACTATCACCATGAGCACTGTCACTGCGGGCACTGTCACCGTGTTCACTGTCACCATGAGCACTGTAACCATGAGCCCTATCACCATGGGAACTGTCACCATGGGAACAGTCACTATGGGCACTGCCATGATGAGCACTGTCACCATGGGAACTCTCACCATGAGCACTATCACCATGGGAAATGTCACCATGGGCACTGTCACCATGGGCACTGTCACCATGGGCGCTGTCACCATGGAAACTGTCACCATGAGCACTATAATCATGGGCAGTGCCACCATAAGGAATTTCACCATTGTAACACCAACCATATACACCGCCAGCATGAGCACAGTCACCATGGGGACTGTCAACATGAGCACTGTCACCATGGGAAATGTCTACATGAGCACTATCACCATGATCACTATCACCAAGGGCACTGTCACCATGAGCACTATCACCGTGGACAATGTCACCATGAGAACTATCACCGTGAGCACTATCACCATGGGAAGTGTCACCGTGAGAACTGTCACCATGGACATTGTCACCGTGGGCACTGTCACCATGAGCACTGTCACCATGAGCACTGTCACTGTTGGTACTGTCACCATGAGCAATGTCACCATTGGCACTGTCACCATGTGCCCTGTCACCATAGGCACTGTCACCGTGGACACTGTCACCATGAACAATATCATCATAGGCAGTGCCACCATAAGGAATTTCACCATGGGAACTCCAACCATGTATAGCACCAGCATGAGCATAGTCATCATGGTCAGTGTCACCATGAACACTGCCACCATGGGCACTTTCAACATGGGCACAGTCACCATGCGAACTATCACCATAAGGACTACCACCATGAGCAATATTACTATGAACACTATCACCAAGGACACTGTCAACGTGAGCACTATCACCGTAAGCACTATCACCATGAGCACTGTCACCGTGAGCACTGTCACCATGGGCAATTTCAACATGGCCACTGTCACCATGGGCACTGTCACCATGGGAACTCTCACCATGAACACTGTCACCATGGGAAATGTCATTATGGGCAGTGTCACCTTGGGCACTGTCACCATGGGCAGTGTCACCATGAGCACTATTACCATGAGCAGTATCACCATGAGCACTATCACCTTGGGCACTGTCACAGTGATCACTATTACCATGGGTACTATCACCAAGGGCACTGTCATCGTGAACACTGTCACCATGAGCACTGTTACCGTGGGCCTTGCCACCATGAGCACTGTCATCATGGCCACTGTCACCATGCGGACTGCCACCATGAGCACTATCACAGTGGGCACTGTCACCATGAGAACTGTCACCATGGGCAGTGTATCCATGGGAACTGTCACCATGGGCACTATCATGGTGAGCACTATCACCATGGGAACTGTCACCATCGGAACAGTCACCATGCGCACTGTAACCATTGGCACTGCCACAGTGAGCACTGTCACAGTGAGCACTGTCACCATGGGAACTGTCACCATGTGCAGTGTCACCATGGGAACTCTCACTATGAGCACTGTCACCATGGGAAATGTCACTATGGGCAGTGTCACCATGGGCACTGTCACCATGGGTAGTGTCACCATGAGCACTATTACCATGAGCACTATCACCATGAGCACTATCATCACGGGCAGTGCCACCATGAGCACTATCACCGTGAGCACTATCACCATGGGTAGTGTCACCATGAGCAATATCACCATGGGCACTGTCACCATGAGCACTATTACAATGGGCATTATCACCATGAGCACTATCACCGTGAGCACTTTCAGTGTGGGCATTGTCACCATGTGCACTGTCACCATGAGCACTGTCACCATGAGCACTATCACCATGGCAAAGTTGACCATGGGAATGGTCACCATGGGCAATGTCAACATGAGCACTGTCACCATGGGCACTGTCACCATGGGCACTGTCACCATGGGTATGCTGACCATGGGCACTTTCAACATGGGCACTGTCACCATGCGAAAAGTCACCATGAGCACTATCACCATGAGCACTATCACCAAGGGCACTGTCACCATGAGCACTGTCACCGTGTGCACTGTCACAGTGGGCACTATCAACATGAGCACTGTCATCATGAGCACTGTCACCATAGGAAATGTCACAGTGAGCACTGTCACTGTGGGCACTATCACCGTGGGCACTGTCACCATAGGCACTGTCACCATGGACACTGTCACCATGAGCACTATCATCATCGGCAGTGCTACCATGAGGAATTTCACCATCGGAACTCCAACCAAGTACAACGCCAGCATGAGCACAGTCATTATGGGCAGTGCCACTATGAGCACTGTCACCATGGGCACTTTCAACATGGGCCCTGTCACCATGCGAACTATCTCCATGAGCACTATCAGCGTGAGCAATTTCACCATGAGCACTGTCACCATGGGCACTGTCACAATGAGCACTGTCACCATGGGCACTGTAACCATGGGGACTTTCACCCTGAGCACTATCACCGTGAGCACTATCACCATGGGCAGGGTCACCGTGAGCAATATCACCAAGGGCACTGTGACTGTGAGCACTATTACCATGGGCAATATCACCATGAGCACTATCACCGTGAGCACTGTCACCGTGGGCACTGTCATCGTGTGCACTGTCACCATGAGCACTATCACCATGTGAACTGTCACCATGGGAATGGTCACCATGGGCACTGTCAAGATGAGCACTGTCACCATGGGAACTCTCACCATGAGCACTGTCACCATGGGAAATGTCACCATGGGCACTATCATCATGGGCAGTGCCACCATGAGGAATTTCACCATGAGAACTTCAACCGTGTACACCACCAGCTTTAGCACAGTCACCATGGGCTGTGTCACCATGAGCAGTGTCACCATGGGCACTGTCTCCATGCGAACTGTCACCATGAGCACTGTCACCATGGGCAATGTCACCATGAGCACTGTCACTGTGGGCACTGTCACCATGGGAACTGTCACCATGAGCACTATCACCGTGAGCACTATCACCATGGGCAGTGTCACTGTGAGCAATATCACCATCGCACTGTCACCATGAGCACTATTAACAAGGGTACTATCACCAAGGGCACTGTCACCATGAGCACTGTCATCATGGGCACTGTCACCATAGGAACTGTCACCATGAGCACTGTCACTGTGGGCACTATCACCCTGAGCACTATCAAAATGGGCACTGTCACCATAGGCACTGTCACCATGGACACTGTCACCATGAGCACTATCATCATGGGCAGTGCTACCATGAGCAATTTCACCATCGGAACTCCATCCATGTACACCGCCAGCGTGAGCACAGTCAACATGGGCAGTGTCACCATGAGCAGTGTCCCCATGGGCACTTTCAACATGGGCCCTATCACCATGCGAACTGTCACCATGAGCACTATCACCATGAGCACTGTCACCATGAGCATAGTCACCATCGGGTCTGTCACCATGAGCACTATGACCGTGTGCACTATCACCATAGGTAGTGTCACGGTGAGCAATATCACCATGGGCACTGTCACCATGAGCACTATTACCATGGGCACTATCACCATGAGCACTATCACAGTGAGCACTGTCACCGTGGGCAATGTCACCATGTGCACTGTCACCATGAGCACTGTCACCATGAGCACTATCACCATGGGAAGTGTCAACATGGGAACGGTCACCATGGGCACTGTCAACGTGAGCACTGTCAGCATGGGAACTCTCACCAGGAGCACTGTCTCCATGGGAAATGTCACCCTGGACACTGTTCACTATGGGAAGTGTCACCATGAGCACTGTCACCATGGGCACTGTCACTATGGACACTGTCTCCATGGGCACTCTCACCATGGACACTGTCACTGTGGAAAATGTCACCATGGGCACTGTAACCATCTACACTGTCCCCAGGAGCACTATCACCATGGACACTGTATCCATCAGCATTGTCCCCATGGGCACTGTCAATATGAGCACTGTCACCATGGGAACTCTCACCATGAGCACTGTCACCATGGCCAGTGTCACCATGGCCACTGTCACCATAAGCACTGTCACAAAGGGAAATGTCACCATGGGCACTCTCACCATTTGCTCTGTCACCGTGGGCACTGTCACCATGAGCACTGTTCAACATGGGCACTGTCACCTAGAGCACTGCCACTGTGGGCACTATCACCGTGAGCACTGTCACCATGAGCACTGTCACCATGGACACTGTCACCATGAGCATTGTGACCTTGAGCACTGTCACCATGGGAACTTTCACCATGGGCACTGTAACCATGGGCACTGTCACCATGGACAATGTCACCTTGGGAACCGTCACCATGGAAAATGTCACCATGGGCACTGTTGGCCATGGACACTGTCACCATGGGCACTGTGAACATGAGCACTGTCACCATGTAAACTCTTACCATGAACACTGTCACCATGGGAAATGTCACCATGGGCACTGTCACCATGGACACTGTCACCATGAGCACTATCATCATGGGCTGTGCTACCATGAGGAATTTCACCATCGGAACTCCAACCATGTACACCGCCAGCATGAGCACAGTCACCATGGGCAGTGTCACCATGAGCACTATCACCATGAGCACTATCACCATGTGCACTATCACCACGGACACTGTCACCGTGAGAACTATCACCGTGAGCACTGTCACCATGAGAACTGTCACCATGGGCCCTGTAACCATGGGAACTGTCACCATGAGCACTATCACCGTGACCACTATCAACATGGGCAGTGTCACCGTGAGCACTATCTCCGTGAACACTTTCACCATGACTACTATCACCGTGGGCACTATAAGCATGAGCACTATCACCATGAGCACTGTCACTGCGGGCACTGTCACCGTGTTCACTGTCACCATGAGCACTGTAACCATGAGCCCTATCACCATGGGAACTGTCACCATGGGAACAGTCACTATGGGCACTGCCATGATGAGCACTGTCACCATGGGAACTCTCACCATGAGCACTATCACCATGGGAAATGTCACCATGGGCACTGTCACCATGGGCACTGTCACCATGGGCGCTGTCACCATGGAAACTGTCACCATGAGCACTATAATCATGGGCAGTGCCACCATAAGGAATTTCACCATTGTAACACCAACCATATACACCGCCAGCATGAGCACAGTCACCATGGGGACTGTCAACATGAGCACTGTCACCATGGGAAATGTCTACATGAGCACTATCACCATGATCACTATCACCAAGGGCACTGTCACCATGAGCACTATCACCGTGGACAATGTCACCATGAGAACTATCACCGTGAGCACTATCACCATGGGAAGTGTCACCGTGAGAACTGTCACCATGGACATTGTCACCGTGGGCACTGTCACCATGAGCACTGTCACCATGAGCACTGTCACTGTTGGTACTGTCACCATGAGCAATGTCACCATTGGCACTGTCACCATGTGCCCTGTCACCATAGGCACTGTCACCGTGGACACTGTCACCATGAACAATATCATCATAGGCAGTGCCACCATAAGGAATTTCACCATGGGAACTCCAACCATGTATAGCACCAGCATGAGCATAGTCATCATGGTCAGTGTCACCATGAACACTGCCACCATGGGCACTTTCAACATGGGCACAGTCACCATGCGAACTATCACCATAAGGACTACCACCATGAGCAATATTACTATGAACACTATCACCAAGGACACTGTCAACGTGAGCACTATCACCGTAAGCACTATCACCATGAGCACTGTCACCGTGAGCACTGTCACCATGGGCAATTTCAACATGGCCACTGTCACCATGGGCACTGTCACCATGGGAACTCTCACCATGAACACTGTCACCATGGGAAATGTCATTATGGGCAGTGTCACTTTGGGCACTGTCACCATGGGCAGTGTCACCATGAGCACTATTACCATGAGCAGTATCACCATGAGCACTATCACCATGGGCACTGTCACAGTGAGCACTATTACCATGGGTACTATCACCAAGGGCACTGTCATCGTGAACACTGTCACCATGAGCACTGTTACCGTGGGCCTTGCCACCATGAGCACTGTCATCATGGCCACTGTCACCATGCGGACTGCCACCATGAGCACTATCACAGTGGGCACTGTCACCATGAGAACTGTCACCATGGGCAGTGTATCCATGGGAACTGTCACCATGGGCACTATCATGGTGAGCACTATCACCATGGGAACTGTCACCATCGGAACAGTCACCATGCGCACTGTAACCATTGGCACTGCCACAGTGAGCACTGTCACAGTGAGCACTGTCACCATGGGAACTGTCACCATGTGCAGTGTCACCATGGGAACTCTCACTATGAGCACTGTCACCATGGGAAATGTCACTATGGGCAGTGTCACCATGGGCACTGTCACCATGGGTAGTGTCACCATGAGCACTATTACCATGAGCACTATCACCATGAGCACTATCATCACGGGCAGTGCCACCATGAGCACTATCACCGTGAGCACTATCACCATGGGTAGTGTCACCATGAGCAATATCACCATGGGCACTGTCACCATGAGCACTATTACAATGGGCATTATCACCATGAGCACTATCACCGTGAGCACTTTCAGTGTGGGCATTGTCACCATGTGCACTGTCACCATGAGCACTGTCACCATGAGCACTATCACCATGGCAAAGTTGACCATGGGAATGGTCACCATGGGCAATGTCAACATGAGCACTGTCACCATGGGCACTGTCACCATGGGCACTGTCACCATGGGTATGCTGACCATGGGCACTTTCAACATGGGCACTGTCACCATGCGAAAAGTCACCATGAGCACTATCACCATGAGCACTATCACCAAGGGCACTGTCACCATGAGCACTGTCACCGTGTGCACTGTCACAGTGGGCACTATCAACATGAGCACTGTCATCATGAGCACTGTCACCATAGGAAATGTCACAGTGAGCACTGTCACTGTGGGCACTATCACCGTGGGCACTGTCACCATAGGCACTGTCACCATGGACACTGTCACCATGAGCACTATCATCATCGGCAGTGCTACCATGAGGAATTTCACCATCGGAACTCCAACCAAGTACAACGCCAGCATGAGCACAGTCATTATGGGCAGTGCCACTATGAGCACTGTCACCATGGGCACTTTCAACATGGGCCCTGTCACCATGCGAACTATCTCCATGAGCACTATCAGCGTGAGCAATTTCACCATGAGCACTGTCACCATGGGCACTGTCACAATGAGCACTGTCACCATGGGCACTGTAACCATGGGGACTTTCACCCTGAGCACTATCACCGTGAGCACTATCACCATGGGCAGGGTCACCGTGAGCAATATCACCAAGGGCACTGTGACTGTGAGCACTATTACCATGGGCAATATCACCATGAGCACTATCACCGTGAGCACTGTCACCGTGGGCACTGTCATCGTGTGCACTGTCACCATGAGCACTATCACCATGTGAACTGTCACCATGGGAATGGTCACCATGGGCACTGTCAAGATGAGCACTGTCACCATGGGAACTCTCACCATGAGCACTGTCACCATGGGAAATGTCACCATGGGCACTATCATCATGGGCAGTGCCACCATGAGGAATTTCACCATGAGAACTTCAACCGTGTACACCACCAGCTTTAGCACAGTCACCATGGGCTGTGTCACCATGAGCAGTGTCACCATGGGCACTGTCTCCATGCGAACTGTCACCATGAGCACTGTCACCATGGGCAATGTCACCATGAGCACTGTCACTGTGGGCACTGTCACCATGGGAACTGTCACCATGAGCACTATCACCGTGAGCACTATCACCATGGGCAGTGTCACTGTGAGCAATATCACCATCGCACTGTCACCATGAGCACTATTAACAAGGGTACTATCACCAAGGGCACTGTCACCATGAGCACTGTCATCATGGGCACTGTCACCATAGGAACTGTCACCATGAGCACTGTCACTGTGGGCACTATCACCCTGAGCACTATCAAAATGGGCACTGTCAC
Organism: Balaenoptera ricei; assembly: GCF_028023285.1. NCBI lineage: Eukaryota > Metazoa > Chordata > Mammalia > Artiodactyla > Balaenopteridae > Balaenoptera > Balaenoptera ricei. The sequence goes on along the minus strand of NW_026777464.1, from coordinate 180,239 downwards.
CATAGGCACTGTCACCAAGGACACTGTCACCATGAGCACTATCATCATGGGCAGTGCTACCATGAGCAATTTCACCATCGGAACTCCATCCATGTACACCGCCAGCGTGAGCACAGTCAACATGGGCAGTGTCACCATGAGCAGTGTCCCCATGGGCACTTTCAACATGGGCCCTATCACCATGCGAACTGTCACCATGAGCACTATCACCATGAGCACTGTCACCATGAGCATAGTCACCATCGGGTCTGTCACCATGAGCACTATGACCGTGTGCACTATCACCATAGGTAGTGTCACGGTGAGCAATATCACCATGGGCACTGTCACCATGAGCACTATTACCATGGGCACTATCACCATGAGCACTATCACAGTGAGCACTGTCACCGTGGGCAATGTCACCATGTGCACTGTCACCATGAGCACTGTCACCATGAGCACTATCACCATGGGAAGTGTCAACATGGGAACGGTCACCATGGGCACTGTCAACGTGAGCACTGTCAGCATGGGAACTCTCACCAGGAGCACTGTCTCCATGGGAAATGTCACCCTGGACACTGTTCACTATGGGAAGTGTCACCATGAGCACTGTCACCATGGGCACTGTCACTATGGACACTGTCTCCATGGGCACTCTCACCATGGACACTGTCACTGTGGAAAATGTCACCATGGGCACTGTAACCATCTACACTGTCCCCAGGAGCACTATCACCATGGACACTGTATCCATCAGCATTGTCCCCATGGGCACTGTCAATATGAGCACTGTCACCATGGGAACTCTCACCATGAGCACTGTCACCATGGCCAGTGTCACCATGGCCACTGTCACCATAAGCACTGTCACAAAGGGAAATGTCACCATGGGCACTCTCACCATTTGCTCTGTCACCGTGGGCACTGTCACCATGAGCACTGTTCAACATGGGCACTGTCACCTAGAGCACTGCCACTGTGGGCACTATCACCGTGAGCACTGTCACCATGAGCACTGTCAACATGGACACTGTCACCATGAGCATTGTGACCTTGAGCACTGTCACCATGGGAACTTTCACCATGGGCACTGTAACCATGGGCACTGTCACCATGGACAATGTCACCTTGGGAACCGTCACCATGGAAAATGTCACCATGGGCACTGTTGGCCATGGACACTGTCACCATGGGCACTGTGAACATGAGCACTGTCACCATGTAAACTCTTACCATGAACACTGTCACCATGGGAAATGTCACCATGGGCACTGTCACCATGGACACTGTCACCATGAGCACTATCATCATGGGCTGTGCTACCATGAGGAATTTCACCATCGGAACTCCAACCATGTACACCGCCAGCATGAGCACAGTCACCATGGGCAGTGTCACCATGAGCACTATCACCATGAGCACTATCACCATGTGCACTATCACCACGGACACTGTCACCGTGAGAACTATCACCGTGAGCACTGTCACCATGAGAACTGTCACCATGGGCCCTGTAACCATGGGAACTGTCACCATGAGCACTATCACCGTGACCACTATCAACATGGGCAGTGTCACCGTGAGCACTATCTCCGTGAACACTTTCACCATGACTACTATCACCGTGGGCACTATAAGCATGAGCACTATCACCATGAGCACTGTCACTGCGGGCACTGTCACCGTGTTCACTGTCACCATGAGCACTGTAACCATGAGCCCTATCACCATGGGAACTGTCACCATGGGAACAGTCACTATGGGCACTGCCATGATGAGCACTGTCACCATGGGAACTCTCACCATGAGCACTATCACCATGGGAAATGTCACCATGGGCACTGTCACCATGGGCACTGTCACCATGGGCGCTGTCACCATGGAAACTGTCACCATGAGCACTATAATCATGGGCAGTGCCACCATAAGGAATTTCTCCATTGTAACACCAACCATATACACCGCCAGCATGAGCACAGTCACCATGGGGACTGTCAACATGAGCACTGTCACCATGGGAAATGTCTACATGAGCACTATCACCATGATCACTATCACCAAGGGCACTGTCACCATGAGCACTATCACCGTGGACAATGTCACCATGAGAACTATCACCGTGAGCACTATCACCATGGGAAGTGTCACCGTGAGCACTGTCACCATGGACATTGTCACCGTGGGCACTGTCACCATGAGCACTGTCACCATGAGCACTGTCACTGTTGGCACTGTCACCATGAGCAATGTCACCATTGGCACTGTCACCATGTGCCCTGTCACCATAGGCACTGTCACCGTGGACACTGTCACCATGAACAATATCATCATAGGCAGTGCCACCATAAGGAATTTCACCATGGGAACTCCAACCATGTATAGCACCAGCATGAGCATAGTCATCATGGTCAGTGTCACCATGAACACTGCCACCATGGGCACTTTCAACATGGGCACAGTCACCATGCGAACTATCACCATAAGGACTACCACCATGAGCAATATTACTATGAACACTATCACCAAGGACACTGTCAACGTGAGCACTATCACCGTAAGCACTATCACCATGAGCACTGTCACCGTGAGCACTGTCACCATGGGCAATTTCAACATGGCCACTGTCACCATGGGCACTGTCACCATGGGAACTCTCACCATGAACACTGTCACCATGGGAAATGTCATTATGGGCAGTGTCACCTTGGGCACTGTCACCATGGGCAGTGTCACCATGAGCACTATTACCATGAGCAGTATCACCATGAGCACTATCACCATGGGCACTGTCACAGTGAGCACTATTACCATGGGTACTATCACCAAGGGCACTGTCATCGTGAACACTGTCACCATGAGCACTGTTACCGTGGGCCTTGCCACCATGAGCACTGTCATCATGGCCACTGTCACCATGCGGACTGCCACCATGAGCACTATCACAGTGGGCACTGTCACCATGAGAACTGTCACCATGGGCAGTGTATCCATGGGAACTGTCACCATGGGCACTATCATGGTGAGCACTATCACCATGGGAACTGTCACCATCGGAACAGTCACCATGCGCACTGTAACCATTGGCACTGCCACAGTGAGCACTGTCACAGTGAGCACTGTCACCATGGGAACTGTCACCATGTGCAGTGTCACCATGGGAACTCTCACTATGAGCACTGTCACCATGGGAAATGTCACTATGGGCAGTGTCACCATGGGCACTGTCACCATGGGTAGTGTCACCATGAGCACTATTACCATGAGCACTATCACCATGAGCACTATCATCACGGGCAGTGCCACCATGAGCACTATCACCGTGAGCACTATCACCATGGGTAGTGTCACCATGAGCAATATCACCATGGGCACTGTCACCATGAGCACTATTACAATGGGCATTATCACCATGAGCACTATCACCGTGAGCACTTTCAGTGTGGGCATTGTCACCATGTGCACTGTCACCATGAGCACTATCACCATGGCAAAGTTGACCATGGGAATGGTCACCATGGGCAATGTCAACATGAGCACTGTCACCATGGGCACTGTCACCATGGGCACTGTCACCATGGGTATGCTGACCATGGGCACTTTCAACATGGGCACTGTCACCATGCGAAAAGTCACCATGAGCACTATCACCATGAGCACTATCACCAAGGGCACTGTCACCATGAGCACTGTCACCGTGTGCACTGTCACAGTGGGCACTATCAACATGAGCACTGTCATCCTGAGCACTGTCACCATAGGAAATGTCACAGTGAGCACTGTCACTGTGGGCACTATCACCGTGGGCACTGTCACCATAGGCACTGTCACCATGGACACTGTCACCATGAGCACTATCATCATCGGCAGTGCTACCATGAGGAATTTCACCATCGGAACTCCAACCAAGTACAACGCCAGCATGAGCACAGTCATTATGGGCAGTGCCACTATGAGCACTGTCACCATGGGCACTTTCAACATGGGCCCTGTCACCATGCGAACTATCTCCATGAGCACTATCAGCGTGAGCAATTTCACCATGAGCACTGTCACCATGGGCACTGTCACAATGAGCACTGTCACCATGGGCACTGTAACCATGGGGACTTTCACCCTGAGCACTATCACCGTGAGCACTATCACCATGGGCAGGGTCACCGTGAGCAATATCACCAAGGGCACTGTGACTGTGAGCACTATTACCATGGGCAATATCACCATGAGCACTATCACCGTGAGCACTGTCACCGTGGGCACTGTCATCGTGTGCACTGTCACCATGAGCACTATCACCATGTGAACTGTCACCATGGGAATGGTCACCATGGGCACTGTCAAGATGAGCACTGTCACCATGGGAACTCTCACCATGAGCACTGTCACCATGGGAAATGTCACCATGGGCACTATCATCATGGGCAGTGCCACCATGAGGAATTTCACCATGAGAACTTCAACCGTGTACACCACCAGCTTTAGCACAGTCACCATGGGCTGTGTCACCATGAGCAGTGTCACCATGGGCACTGTCTCCATGCGAACTGTCACCATGAGCACTGTCACCATGGGCAATGTCACCATGAGCACTGTCACTGTGGGCACTGTCACCATGGGAACTGTCACCATGAGCACTATCACCGTGAGCACTATCACCATGGGCAGTGTCACTGTGAGCAATATCACCATCGCACTGTCACCATGAGCACTATTAACAAGGGTACTATCACCAAGGGCACTGTCACCATGAGCACTGTCATCATGGGCACTGTCACCATAGGAACTGTCACCATGAGCACTGTCACTGTGGGCACTATCACCCTGAGCACTATCAAAATGGGCATTGTCACCATAGGCACTGTCACCATGGACACTGTCACCATGAACACTATCATCATGGGCAGTGCTACCATGAGCAATTTCACCATCGGAACTCCATCCATGTACACCGCCAGCGTGAGCACAGTCAACATGGGCAGTGTCACCATGAGCAGTGTCCCCATGGGCACTTTCAACATGGGCCCTATCACCATGTGAAGTGTCACCATGAGCACTATCACCATGAGCACTGTCACCATGAGCATAGTCACCATCGGGTCTGTCACCATGAGCACTATGACCGTGTGCACTATCACCATAGGTAGTGTCACGGTGAGCAATATCACCATGGGCACTGTCACCATGAGCACTATTACCATGGGCACTATCACCATGAGCACTATCACAGTGAGCACTGTCACCGTGGGCAATGTCACCATGTGCACTGTCACCATGAGCACTGTCACCATGAGCACTATCACCATGGGAAGTGTCAACATGGGAACGGTCACCATGGGCACTGTCAACGTGAGCACTGTCAGCATGGGAACTCTCACCAGGAGCACTGTCTCCATGGGAAATGTCACCCTGGACACTGTTCACTATGGGAAGTGTCACCATGAGCACTGTCACCATGGGCACTGTCACTATGGACACTGTCTCCATGGGCACTCTCACCATGGACACTGTCACTGTGGAAAATGTCACCATGGGCACTGTAACCATCTACACTGTCCCCAGGAGCACTATCACCATGGACACTGTATCCATCAGCATTGTCCCCATGGGCACTGTCAATATGAGCACTGTCACCATGGGAACTCTCACCATGAGCACTGTCACCATGGCCAGTGTCACCATGGCCACTGTCACCATAAGCACTGTCACAAAGGGAAATGTCACCATGGGCACTCTCACCATTTCCTCTGTCACCGTGGGCACTGTCACCATAAGCACTGTCACCATGAGCACTGTTCAACATGGGCACTGTCACCTAGAGCACTGCCACAGTGGGCACTATCACCGTGAGCACTGTCACCATGAGCAGTGTCACCATGGACACTGTCACCATGAGCATTGTGACCTTGAGCACTGTCACCATGGGAACTTTCACCATGGGCACTGTAACCATGGGCACTGTCACCATGGACAATGTCACCTTGGGAACCGTCACCATGGAAAATGTCACCATGGGCACTGTAACCATGGACACTGTCACCAGGAGCACTATGACCATGGACACTCTTTCCATGAGCATTGTCCCCATGTACACTGTCAACATTGGAACTGTCATCATGGGCACTGTCACCATGAGAACTATCACCATGAGCACCGTCAATATGGGAACTGCCACCATGAGCACTGTCACCGTGAGCACTGTCACCATGATCATTGTCACCAGGAGCATTGTCATCATGGGAAGTGTCACCATGAGTACTGTCACCATGGGCACTGTCACCAGGGGAATGTCAGCATGGGCACTCTCACCATGGGCACTGTTGACCATGGAAACTGTCACCATGGGCACTGTGAACATGAGCACTCTCACCATGGTAACTCTTACCATGAACACTGTCACCATGGGAAATGTCACCATGGGCACTGTCACCATGGGCACTGTCACCATGGATATTTTCACCATGTGCACTGTCACCATGGGAATTCTCACCATGAGCACTGTCACCATGGTAAATGTCACTATTGGCAGTGTCACCATGGGCACTGTCACCAAGGGCAGTGTCACCATGAGCACTATTACCATCAGCACTATCACCATGAGCACTATCACCATGGGTACTGTCACCATGAGAATTCTTACCATGGGTACTATCACCAAGGGCACTGTCACCGTGAGCATTGTCACCATGAGCACTATCACCGTGGGCACTGTCACCATGAGCACTGTCATCATGGTCACTGTCACCATGCGAACTGCCTCCATGAGCACTATCACAGTGGGCACTGTCACCATGAGCACTGTCACCATTGGCAGTGTATCCATGGGAACTGTCAAGATGAGCCCTGTCACCATGGAAATTCTCACCATGAGCACTGGCACCGTGGGCACTGTCAACATGAGCACTGTCACCATGGAAACTCTCACCATGAGCACTGTCACCATGGGAAATGTCAGCATGGGCACTGTCACCATGAGAAATGACACTATGGGCACTGTCACAATGGGCACTGTCACCATGGACACTGTCACCATGAGCCCTATCATCATGGGCAGGGCCACCATAAAGAATTTCACCATTGGAACTCCAACCGTGTACACCGCCAGCATGAGCACAGTCACCATGAGCACTGTCACCATGGGCTCTGTCACCATGCGTACTGTCACCATGAGCACTATCACTATGAGCATTATCACCATGAACACTATCACAAAGGGCACTGTCACCATGAGCACTATCACTGTGAGCACAATCACCGTGAGCACTGTCACCATGAGCACTGTCACCATGGGCAATATCACCATGAGCACTGTCACCGTGGGTACTGTCACCATGGGAACTTTCACCATGGGCACTGTCACCATGAGCACTGTCATCATGGGCACTGTCACCATAGGAACTGTCACCATGAGCACTGTCACTGTGGGCACTATCACCCTGAGCACTATCAAAATGGGCACTGTCACCATAGGCACTGTCACCATGGACACTGTCACCATGAGCACTATCATCATGGGCAGTGCTACCATGAGCAATTTCACCATCGGAACTCCATCCATGTACACCGCCAGCGTGAGCACAGTCAACATGGGCAGTGTCACCATGAGCAGTGTCCCCATGGGCACTTTCAACATGGGCCCTATCACCATGCGAACTGTCACCATGAGCACTATCACCATGAGCACTGTCACCATGAGCATAGTCACCATCGGGTCTGTCACCATGAGCACTATGACCGTGTGCACTATCACCATAGGTAGTGTCACGGTGAGCAATATCACCATGGGCACTGTCACCATGAGCACTATTACCATGGGCACTATCACCATGAGCACTATCACAGTGAGCACTGTCACCATGGGCAATGTCACCATGTGCACTGTCACCATGAGCACTATCACCATGGGAAGTGTCAACATGGGAACGGTCACCATGGGCACTGTCAATGTGAGCACTGTCAGCATGGGAACTCTCACCAGGAGCACTGTCTCCATGGGAAATGTCACCCTGGACACTGTTCACTATGGGAAGTGTCACCATGAGCACTGTCACCATGGGCACTGTCACTATGGACACTGTCTCCATGGGCACTCTCACCATGGACACTGTCACTGTGGAAAATGTCACCATGGGCACTGTAACCATCTACACTGTCCCCAGGAGCACTATCACCATGGACACTGTATCCATCAGCATTGTCCCCATGGGCAATGTCAATATGAGCACTGTCACCATGGGAACTCTCACCATGAGCACTGTCACCATGGCCAGTGTCACCATGGCCACTGTCACCATAAGCACTGTCACAAAGGGAAATGTCACCATGGGCACTCTCACCATTTCCTCTGTCACCGTGGGCACTGTCACCATAAGCACTGTCACCATGAGCACTGTTCAACATGGGCACTGTCACCTAGAGCACTGCCACTGTGGGCACTATCACCGTGAGCACTGTCACCATGAGCACTGTCACCATGGACACTGTCACCATGAGCATTGTGACCTTGAGCACTGTCACCATGGGAACTTTCACCATGGGCACTGTAACCATGGGCACTGTCACCATGGACAATGTCACCTTGGGAACCGTCACCATGGAAAATGTCACCATGGGCACTGTAACCATGGACACTGTCACCAGGAGCACTATGACCATGGACACTCTTTCCATGAGCATTGTCCCCATGTACACTGTCAACATTGGAACTGTCATCATGGGCACTGTCACCATGAGAACTATCACCATGAGCACCGTCAATATGGGAACTGCCACCATGAGCACTGTCACCGTGAGCACTGTCACCATGATCATTGTCACCAGGAGCATTGTCATCATGGGAAGTGTCACCATGAGTACTGTCACCATGGGCACTGTCAGCATGGGCACTCTCACCATGGGCACTGTTGACCATGGAAACTGTCACCATGGGCACTGTGAACATGAGCACTCTCACCATGGTAACTCTTACCATGAACACTGTCACCATGGGAAATGTCACCATGGGCACTGTCACCATGGGCACTGTCACCATGGATATTTTCACCATGTGCACTGTCACCATGGGAATTCTCACCATGAGCACTGTCACCATGGTAAATGTCACTATTGGCAGTGTCACCATGGGCACTGTCACCAAGGGCAGTGTCACCATGAGCACTATTACCATCAGCACTATCACCATGAGCACTATCACCATGGGTACTGTCACCATGAGAATTCTTACCATGGGTACTATCACCAAGGGCACTGTCACCGTGAGCATTGTCACCATGAGCACTATCACCGTGGGCACTGTCACCATGAGCACTGTCATCATGGTCACTGTCACCATGCGAACTGCCTCCATGAGCACTATCACAGTGGGCACTGTCACCATGAGCACTGTCACCATTGGCAGTGTATCCATGGGAACTGTCAAGATGAGCCCTGTCACCATGGGAATTCTCACCATGAGCACTGGCACCGTGGGCACTGTCAACATGAGCAGTGTCACCATGGAAACTCTCACCATGAGCACTGTCACCATGGGAAATGTCAGCATGGGCACTGTCACCATGGGAAATGACACTATGGGCACTGTCACAATGGGCACTGTCACCATGGACACTGTCACCATGAGCCCTATCATCATGGGCAGGGCCACCATAAAGAATTTCACCATTGGAACTCCAACCGTGTACACCGCCAGCATGAGCACAGTCACCATGAGCACTGTCACCATGGGCTCTGTCACCATGCGTACTGTCACCATGAGCACTATCACTATGAGCATTATCACCATGAACACTATCACAAAGGGCACTGTCACCATGAGCACTATCACTGTGAGCACAATCACCGTGAGCACTGTCACCATGAGCACTGTCACCATGGGCAATATCACCATGAGCACTGTCACCGTGGGTACTGTCACCATGGGAACTTTCACCATGGGCACTGTCACCATGGGCACTGTCACCAGGAGCACTATCACCATGGACACTCTTTCCATGAGCATTGTCCCCATGTACACTGTCAACATTGGAAGTGTCATCATGGGCAATGTCACCATGAGCACTGTCAACATGAGCACCATCAATATGGGAACTGCCACCATGAGCACTGTCACCATGGACACTGCCACCATGAGCACTGTCACTGTGAGCACTCTCACCATGATCATTGTCACCAGGAGCATTGTCATCATGGGATGTGTCACCATGAGTACTATCATCTCCAGGACTGTCACAGTGAGCACTGATACCGTGAGCACTCTCACCATGAGCACTTTCATCATGAGCACTCTCACAGTGAGAAATATCACCTCGAGCACTCTCACCGTGAGAACAGTCACTATGAGCACTGTCACCGTAAGCACTGTCATCATGGGAACTGCCACCATGAGAACTTTCAAGATGGTAACTGCAACCATGGAAACTGCCACCATGAGCACTGTGACCATTGGCAGTGCCATCATGAGCACTATCACCATGAGCACTATCACCATGAGCACTATTACAAAAGGCACTTTCACCATGAGTAGTATCACTGTGAGCACCATCACCGTGAGCACTGTCACCGTGGGCACTGTCACCATGAGCTCTGTCACCATGGGCTCTGTCACCATGGGAACTGTCACCATTGAGCACTATCACCGTGAGCACTAACAGCATTGGCAGTGTCACCGTGAGCAATAGCACCATGGGAACTTTCATGGTGAGCACTATTACCATGGGCACTATCAACATTAGCACTATCACCGTGAGCACTGTCACCGTGGGCACTGTCACCGTGTGCACTGTCACCATGGGCAGTGTCACCATGAGCACTGTAACCGTGGACACTGTCATCATGGACACTGTCACCATGAGCACTATCATCATGAGCAGTACCACCATGAGTAATTTCACCATGGAAACTCCAACCATGTACACTGCCAGCATGAGCACAGTCACCAAGGGCTGTGTCACCATGGGCACTGTCACCATGGGCACTATTACAAAGGACACTGTCATCATGAGCTCTATTACCATGGGAACTGTCACCATGAGCACTGTCCTCTTACGAACTGCCAGCACGGACACTGCCACCATGACCACTGTAACCATTGGCACTGCCAACGTGGGCACTGTCATCATGAGCACTGTCACCATGAGAACGGTCACCAGGGACACTGTCACCATGGGCACTATCAGCCAGAGCACTGTCACCGTGAGCACTATCACTGTGAGCACTATCACCCTGAGCACTGTCACCGTGGGCACTGTCACCATGCGCACTGTCACCATGGGCACTGTCACCATGGGAACTGTCACCATGAGCAGCATCACCGTGAGTACTATCACCATGGACAGGGTCACCGTGAGCAATATCACCATGGGCACTGTCACCGTGAGCACTATTACCATGGGCACAATCACCATGAGCACTATCACCGTGATCACTGTCACCGAGGGCACTGTCACCATGAGCACTATCTCCATGAGCACTATCACCAGGGACACTGTCACCGGGAGCACTATCATAATGGGCACTGTCACCATGGGCACTGTCACCATGGGCACTGTCAACATGGGAACTCTCATCATGAGCACTGTCACCATGGGCCCTCTCACCATGGGCACTGTTCACAATGGACACTGTCACCATGGGCACTGTGAACATGAGCACTGTCACCATGGTAACTCTTACCATGAACACTGTCACCATAGGAAATGTCACCATGAGCACTATCATCATGGGCAGGGCCACCATGAGGAATTTCACCATGGGAACTCCAACCATGTACACTGCCAGCATGAGCACAGTCACCATGGGCATTGTCACCATGAACACTGTCACCATGGGCAATTTCAACATGGGCACTGTCACCATGCGGACTGTCACCATGAGCACTATCACTACGAGCACTATCACCATGAGCACTATCACAAAAGGCACTTTCACCATGAGCAGTATCACTGTGAGCACAATCACCGTGAGCACTGTCACCATGAGCACTGTCACCGTGGGCACTGTCACCATGAGCTGCGTCACCATGGGCTCTGTCACCATGGGAACTGTCACCATGAGCACTATCACCGTGAGCACTAACAGCATTGGCATTGTCACCATGAGCAATAGCACCATGGGAACTTTCATGGTGAGCACTATTACCATGGGCACTATCACCATTAGCACTATCACCGTGAGCACTGTCACCGTGGGCACTGTCACCGTGTGCACTGTCACCATGGGCAGTGTCACCATGAGCACTGTAACCGTGGACACTGTCATCATGGACACTATCACCATGAGCACTATCATTATGAGCAGTACCACCATGAGTAATTTCACCATGGAAACTCCAACCATGTACACCACCAGCATGAGCACAGTCACCAGGGTCTGTGTCACCATGGGCACTGTCTCCATGGGCACTATCACAAAGGACACTGTCATCATGAGCTTTATTACCATGGGAACTGTCACCATGAGCACTGTCCTCTTACGAACTGCCAGCACGGATACTGCCACCATGAGCACTGCAACCATTGGCACTGCCACCGTGGGCACTGTCATCATGAGCACTGTCACCATGAGAACGGTCACCAGGGACACTGTTAACATGGGCACTCTCACCCAGGGCACTGTCACCGTGAGCACTATCACTGTGAGCACTATCACCCTGAGAATTGTCACCGTGGGCACTGTCACCATGCGCACTGTCACCATGGGCACTGTCACGATGGGAACTGTCACCATGAGCACTATCACCGTGAGCACTATCATTAAGGGCACTGTCACCCTGAGCACTATCACCGTGAGCACTATCTCCGTGAACACTTTCACCATGACTACTATCACCGTGGGCACTATAAGCATGAGCACTATCACCATGAGCACTGTCACTACGGGCACTGTCACCGTGTTCACTGTCACCATGAGCACTGTAACCATGAGCCCTATCACCATGGGAACTCTCACCATGGGAACGGTCACTATGGGCACTGCCATGATGAGCACTGTCACCATGGGAACTCTCACCATGAGCACTATCACCATGGGAAATGTCACCATGGGCACTGTCACCATGGGCGCTGTCACCATGGAAACTGTCACCATGAGCACTATAATCATGGGCAGTGCCACCATAAGGAATTTCACCACTGTAACTCCAACCATATACACCGCCAGCATGAGCACAGTCACCATGGGGACTGTCAACATGAGCACTGTCACCATGGGAAATGTCTACATGAGCACTATCACCATGATCACTATCACCAAGGGCACTGTCACCATGAGCACTATCACCGTGGACAATGTCACCATGAGAACTATCACCGTGAGCACTATCACCATGGGAAGTGTCACCGTGAGCACTGTCACCATGGACATTGTCACCGTGGGCACTGTCACCATGAGCACTGTCACTGTTGGCACTGTCACCATGAGCAATGTCACCGTTGGCACTGTCACCATGTGCCCTGTCACCATAGGCACTGTCACCGTGGACACTGTCACCATGAACAATATCATCATAGGTAGTGCCACCATAAGGAATTTCACCATGGGAACTCCAACCATGTATAGCACCAGCATGAGCATAGTCACCATGGTCAGTGTCACCATGAACACTGCCACCATGGGCACTTTCAACATGGGCACAGTCACCATGCGAACTATCACCATAAGGACTACCACCATGAGCAATATTACTATGAACACTATCACCAAGGACACTGTCAACGTGAGCACTATCGCCGTAAGCACTATCACCATGAGCGCTGTCACCGTGAGCACTGTCACCATGGGCACTGTCACGGTGTGCACTGTCACCATGGGCAATTTCAACATGGCCACTGTCACCATGGGCACTGTCACCATGGGAACTCTCACCATGAACACTGTCACCATGGGAAATGTTATTATGGGCAGTGTCACCATGGGCACTGTCACAATGGGCAGTGTCACCATGAGCACTATTACCATGAGCACTATCACCCTGAGCACTATCACCATGGGCACTGTCACAGTGAGCACTATTACCATGGGTACTATCACCAAGGGCACTGTCATCGTGAACACTGTCACCATGAGCACTGTTACCGTGGGCCTTGCCACCATGAGCTCTGTCATCATGGCCACTGTCACCATGCGAACTGCCACCATGAGCACTATCACAGTGGGCACTGTCACCATGAGAACTGTCACCATGGGCAGTGTATCCATGGGAACTGTCACCATGGGCACTATCACGGTGAGCACTATCACCATGGGAACTGTCACCATCGGAACAGTCACCATGCACACTGTAACCATTGGCACTGCCACAGTGAGCACTGTCACAGTGAGCACTGTCACCATGAGAACTGTCACCATGTGCAGTGTCACCATGGGAACTCTCACTATGAGCACTGTCACCATGGGAAATGTCACTATGGGCAGTGTCACCATGGGCACTGTCACCATGGGTAGTGTCACCATGAGCACTATTACCATGAGCACTATCACCATGAGCACTATCATCACGGGCAGTGTCACCATGAGCACTATCACCGTGAGCACTATCACCATGGGCAGTGTCACCATGAGCAATATCACCATGGGCACTGTCACCATGAGCACTATTACAATGGGCATTATCACCATGAGCACTATCACCGTGAGCACTTTCAGTGTGGGCATTGTCACCATGTGCACTGTCACCATGAGCACTGTCACCATGAGCACTATCACCATGGCAAAGGTGACCATGGGAATGGTCACCATGGGCAATGTCAACATGAGCACTGTCACCATGGGCACTGTTACCATGGGCACTGTCACCATGGGTATGCTGACCATGGGCACTTTCAACATGGGCACTGTCACCATGCGAAAAGTCACCATGAGCACTATCACCATGAGCACTATCACCAAGGGCACTGTCACCAAGGGCACTGTCACCGTGAGCACTATCACCGTGAGCACTATCACCATGGGCAGTGTCACCATGAGCAATATCAACATGGGCAGTGTCACCATCAGCACTATTACCATGGGAACTATCACGTTGAGCACTATCACCTTGAACACTGTCACCGTGGGCACTGTCACCATGGGCACTGTCAACATGAGCACAGTCACCATAGGAACTCTCACCATGAGCATTGTCACCATGGCAAATATCACTATGGGCAGTGTCACCATGGGCACTGTCACCATAGGCAGTGTCACCATGATCACTATTACCATGAGCACTATCACCATGAGCACTATCACCATGGGCACTGTCACCGTGAGCAATATGACCATGCGTACTATCACCAAGGGCACTGTCAACGTGAGCACTCTCACCGTGAGCACTGTCACTGTGGGCATTGTCACCATGAGCACTGTCATCATGGGTACTGTCACCATAGAAACTGTCACAATGAGCACTGTCACTGTGGGCACTATCACCATGGACACTGTCGCCATAGACACTGTCACCATGGATACTGTCACCATGAGCACTATCATCATGGGCAGTGCTACCATAAGGAATTTCACCATGGGAACTCCAACCATGGACACCGCCAGCATGAGCACAGCCACCATGGGCAGTGTCACCATGAGCACTGCCACCATGGGCACTATCAACATGGGCACTGTCACCATGAGCAGTATTACCATGAGCACTATCCCCAAGGGCACTGTCAACGTGAGCACTATCACCGTGAGCACTATCACCATGGGCAGTGTCATCGTGAACAATATCACCATGGGCAGTGTCACCGTGAGCCCTATTACCATGGGCACTATCACCAAGGGCACTGTCATTGTGAGCAGTGTCACCATGAGCACTGTCACCGTGGGCACTATCAACATGAGCACTGTCACCATGGGCACTGTCACCATGAGAACTGTCACCGTGGGCAATGTCACCATGAGCACTGTCACCGTGGGCACTGTCACCATGGGAACTGTCACCATGAGCACTATCACCATGAGGACTATAACCATGGGCACTGTCACAGTGAGCAATATCACCATGAACACTGTAACCATGGGAAATATCACCGTGGGCACTGTCACCATGGACACTGTCATCATGAGTTCTGTTACCATGGGAAATGTCACCATGAGCACTGTCACCATGGGAACTGTCACCATGAGCACTATCAACGTGAGCCCTATAACCATGGGCACCGTCACCGTGAGCAATATCACCATTAACACTGTCACCGTGTGCACTGTCAACATGAGCACTGTCAACATGGGAAATGTCACCATGGGAACTCTCACCATGGGCAGGGTCACCATGAGCACTGTCACCATGGGCACTCTCACGATGGACACTGTCACCATGAGCACTATCATCATGGGCACTGCCAGCATAAGAAATTTCACCATGGGGACTCCAGCCATGTACACTGCCGGCATGAGCAAAGTCACGATGGTCAGTGTTACCATGAGCACTATCACCATGAGAACTTTAACCATGAGCAGTATCATCAAGAGCACTGTCACTGCGAGCATTATCACCGTGAACACTCTCACCATGAGCACTGTCACCATGAGCACTGTCTCCGTGGGCATTGTAACCATGAGCACTGTCGTCATGGGCACTGTCACCATGCGAAATGCCACCATGAGCTCTATCACCGAGGGCACTGTCACCGTGAGCACTGTCACCATGAGCATAGTCACCGTGGGCACTGTCACCATGAGCACTGTCACCGTAGGTATTTTCAACATGGCCATTGTCACCATGGGCACTGTCACCATGGACACTGTCATCATGAGCTCTGTTACCATGGGAAATGTCACCATGTGGACTGTCACTTTGGGAACTGCCTCCATGGACACTGCCACCATGAGCACTTTAACCATTGGCACTGCCACAGTGAGCACTGTCACCATGAGGAGTGTCGCCATGGGAACTGTTAACATGTGCACTGTCACCATGGGAACTCTCACCATGAGCACTGCGACAATGGGAAATGTCACTATGGTCAGTGTCACCATGGGCAATGTCACCATGGGCAGTGTCACTATGAGCACTATTACCATGAGCATTATCACCATGAGCACTATCACCATGGGCAGTGTCACCGTGAGCCCTATTACCATGGGCACTATCACCAAGGGTATTGTCACTGTGAGCACTGTCACCATGAGCACTGTCACCGTGGGCAATGTCAAAATGAGCACTGTCAACATGGGCACTGTATCCATGGGAACTGTCAACATGGGCACTGTCACCGTGGGCATTGTCACCATTAGCACTGTCATTATGGGCACTGACACCATGAGAACTGCCACCATGAGCACTATCACCGTGGGCTCTGTCACCATGAGCACTGTCACCATGGGCACTGTATCCATGGGAACTGTCACCATGGGCACTCTAACCGTGGGCATTGTCACCATTAGCACTGTCATAATGGGCACTGACACCATGAGAACTGCCACCATGAGCAGTATCACCGTGGGCTCTGTCACCATGAGCACTGTCACCATGGGCACTGTATCCATGGGAACTGTCACCATGGGCACTATCACGGAATGCACTATCACCATGGGAACTGTCACCATGGGAATGGTCACTATGGGCATTTTCAAGATGAGCACTGTCACAAAGGGAACTCTCACCATGAGCACTGTCACCGTGGGCACTGTCAACATGAACACTGTCACCATGGGAACTCTCACCATGAGCACTGTAACCATGGCAAATGTCACCATGAGCACTATCATCATGGGCGGTGCCACCATAACAATTTCGCCATGTGAACTCCAACCATGTATACCGCCAGGAGGAGCACAGTCACCATGGGCAGTGTCAACATGAGCACTGTCACACTGGGCACTTTCAACATGGGCAGAGTCACCATGCGAACTGGCACCATGAGCACTATCACCATGATCAGTATCACCAAGGGCACTGTCACCGTGAGCACTGTCACCGTGGGCACTGTCACCATGAGCACTGTCATCATGGGCACTGTAACCATGGGAACTGTCACCATGAGCACTATCACCGTGAGCACAATCACCATGGGTAGTTTCACCATGGGCAGTATCACCATGAGCACTATCACCATGAGCAGTATTACCATGAGCACTATCACCAAGGTCACTGTCAACGTAAGCACTATCACTGTGAGCACTATCACCATGAGCACTGTCACCATGAGCATTGTCACCGTGGGCAATGTCATCATGAGCACTGTCACCATGGGCATTGTAACAATGGGAACGGTCACCATGAGCACTATCACCGTGAGCACTATCACCATGGGCAGTGTCCCGTGAGAAATATCACCATGGGAACTGTCACAGTGAGCGCTATTACCATGGGTACTATCACCAAGGGCACAGTCACTGTGAGCACTATCACCGTGAGCACTGTCACCATGAGCACTGTCACCATGAGCACTATCACCATGGCAAAGGTGACCATGGGAATGGTCACCATGGGCAATGTCAACATGAGCACTGTCACCATGGGCACTGTCACCATGGGCACTGTCACCATGGGTATGTTGACCATGGGCACTTTCAACATGGGCACTGTCACCATGCAAAAAGTCACCATGAGCACTATCACCATGAGCACTATCACCAAGGGCACTGTCACCATGAGCACTGTCACCGTGTGCACTGTCACAGTGGGCACTATCAACATGAGCACTGTCATCATGAGCACTGTCACCATAGGAAATGTCACAGTGAGCACTGTCACTGTGGGCACTATCACCGTGGGCACTGTCACCATAGGCACTGTCACCATGGACACTGTCACCATGAGCACTATCATCATCGGCAGTGCTACCATGAGGAATTTCACCATCGGAACTCCAACCAAGTACAACGCCAGCATGAGCACAGTCATTATGGGCAGTGCCACTATGAGCACTGTCACCATGGGCACTTTCAACATGGGCCCTGTCACCATGCGAACTATCTCCATGAGCACTATCAGCGTGAGCAATTTCACCATGAGCACTGTCACCATGGGCACTGTCACAATGAGCACTGTCACCATGGGCACTGTAACCATGGGGACGTTCACCCTGAGCACTATCACCGTGAGCACTATCACCATGGGCAGGGTCACCGTGAGCAATATCACCAAGGGCACTGTGACTGTGAGCACTATTACCATGGGCAATATCACCATGAGCACTATCACCGTGAGCACTGTCACCGTGGGCACTGTCATAGTGTGCACTGTCACCATGAGCACTATCACCATGTGAACTGTCACCATGGGAATGGTCACCATGGGCACTGTCAAGATGAGCACTGTCACCATGAGCACTGTCACCATGGGAAATGTCACCATGGGCACTATCATCATGGGCAGTGCCACCATGAGGAATTTCACCATGAGAACTTCAACCGTGTACACCACCAGCTTTAGCACAGTCACCATGGGCTGTGTCACCATGAGCAGTGTCACCATGGGCACTGTCTCCATGCGAACTGTCACCATGAGCACTGTCACCATGGGCAATGTCACCATGAACACTGTCACTGTGGGCACTGTCAGCATGGGAACTGTCACCATGAGCACTATCACCGTGAGCACTATCACCATGGGCAGTGTCACTGTGAGCAATATCACCATCGCACTGTCACCGTGAGCACTATTAACAAGGGTACTATCACCAAGGGCACTGTCACCATGAGCACTGTCATCATGGGCACTGTCACCATAGGAACTGTCACCGTGAGCACTGTCACTGTGGGCACTATCACCCTGAGCACTATCAAAATGGGCACTGTCACCATAGGCACTGTCACCATGGACACTGTCACCATGAGCACTATCATCATGGGCAGTGCTACCATGAGCAATTTCACCATCGGAACTCCATCCATGTACACCGCCAGCGTGAGCACAGTCAACATGGGCAGTGTCACCATGAGCAGTGTCCCCATGGGCACTTTCAACATGGGCCCTATCACCATGCGAACTGTCACCATGAGCACTATCACCATGAGCACTGTCACCATGAGCATAGTCACCATCGGGTCTGTCACCATGAGCACTATGACCGTGTGCACTATCACCATAGGTAGTGTCACGGTGAGCAATATCACCATGGGCACTGTCACCATGAGCACTATTACCATGGGCACTATCACCATGAGCACTATCACAGTGAGCACTGTCACCGTGGGCAATGTCACCATGTGCACTGTCACCATGAGCACTGTCACCATGAGCACTATCACCATGGGAAGTGTCAACATGGGAACGGTCACCATGGGCACTGTCAACGTGAGCACTGTCAGCATGGGAACTCTCACCAGGAGCACTGTCTCCATGGGAAATGTCACCCTGGACACTGTTCACTATGGGAAGTGTCACCATGAGCACTGTCACCATGGGCACTGTCACTATGGACACTGTCTCCATGGGCACTCTCACCATGGACACTGTCACTGTGGAAAATGTCACCATGGGCACTGTAACCATCTACACTGTCCCCAGGAGCACTATCACCATGGACACTGTATCCATCAGCATTGTCCCCATGGGCACTGTCAATATGAGCACTGTCACCATGGGAACTCTCACCATGAGCACTGTCACCATGGCCAGTGTCACCATGGCCACTGTCACCATAAGCACTGTCACAAAGGGAAATGTCACCATGGGCACTCTCACCATTTGCTCTGTCACCGTGGGCACTGTCACCATGAGCACTGTTCAACATGGGCACTGTCACCTAGAGCACTGCCACTGTGGGCACTATCACCGTGAGCACTGTCACCATGAGCACTGTCACCATGGACACTGTCACCATGAGCATTGTGACCTTGAGCACTGTCACCATGGGAACTTTCACCATGGGCACTGTAACCATGGGCACTGTCACCATGGACAATGTCACCTTGGGAACCGTCACCATGGAAAATGTCACCATGGGCACTGTTGGCCATGGACACTGTCACCATGGGCACTGTGAACATGAGCACTGTCACCATGTAAACTCTTACCATGAACACTGTCACCATGGGAAATGTCACCATGGGCACTGTCACCATGGACACTGTCACCATGAGCACTATCATCATGGGCTGTGCTACCATGAGGAATTTCACCATCGGAACTCCAACCATGTACACCGCCAGCATGAGCACAGTCACCATGGGCAGTGTCACCATGAGCACTATCACCATGAGCACTATCACCATGTGCACTATCACCACGGACACTGTCACCGTGAGAACTATCACCATGAGCACTGTCACCATGAGAACTGTCACCATGGGCACTGTAACCATGGGAACTGTCACCATGAGCACTATCACCGTGACCACTATCAACATGGGCAGTGTCACCGTGAGCACTATCTCCGTGAACACTTTCACCATGACTACTATCACCGTGGGCACTATAAGCATGAGCACTATCACCATGAGCACTGTCACTGCGGGCACTGTCACCGTGTTCACTGTCACCATGAGCACTGTAACCATGAGCCCTATCACCATGGGAACTGTCACCATGGGAACAGTCACTATGGGCACTGCCATGATGAGCACTGTCACCATGGGAACTCTCACCATGAGCACTATCACCATGGGAAATGTCACCATGGGCACTGTCACCATGGGCGCTGTCACCATGGAAACTGTCACCATGAGCACTATAATCATGGGCAGTGCCACCATAAGGAATTTCACCATTGTAACACCAACCATATACACCGCCAGCATGAGCACAGTCACCATGGGGACTGTCAACATGAGCACTGTCACCATGGGAAATGTCTACATGAGCACTATCACCATGATCACTATCACCAAGGGCACTGTCACCATGAGCACTATCACCGTGGACAATGTCACCATGAGAACTATCACCGTGAGCACTATCACCATGGGAAGTGTCACCGTGAGAACTGTCACCATGGACATTGTCACCGTGGGCACTGTCACCATGAGCACTGTCACCATGAGCACTGTCACTGTTGGTACTGTCACCATGAGCAATGTCACCATTGGCACTGTCACCATGTGCCCTGTCACCATAGGCACTGTCACCGTGGACACTGTCACCATGAACAATATCATCATAGGCAGTGCCACCATAAGGAATTTCACCATGGGAACTCCAACCATGTATAGCACCAGCATGAGCATAGTCATCATGGTCAGTGTCACCATGAACACTGCCACCATGGGCACTTTCAACATGGGCACAGTCACCATGCGAACTATCACCATAAGGACTACCACCATGAGCAATATTACTATGAACACTATCACCAAGGACACTGTCAACGTGAGCACTATCACCGTAAGCACTATCACCATGAGCACTGTCACCGTGAGCACTGTCACCATGGGCAATTTCAACATGGCCACTGTCACCATGGGCACTGTCACCATGGGAACTCTCACCATGAACACTGTCACCATGGGAAATGTCATTATGGGCAGTGTCACCTTGGGCACTGTCACCATGGGCAGTGTCACCATGAGCACTATTACCATGAGCAGTATCACCATGAGCACTATCACCATGGGCACTGTCACAGTGAGCACTATTACCATGGGTACTATCACCAAGGGCACTGTCATCGTGAACACTGTCACCATGAGCACTGTTACCGTGGGCCTTGCCACCATGAGCACTGTCATCATGGCCACTGTCACCATGCGGACTGCCACCATGAGCACTATCACAGTGGGCACTGTCACCATGAGAACTGTCACCATGGGCAGTGTATCCATGGGAACTGTCACCATGGGCACTATCATGGTGAGCACTATCACCATGGGAACTGTCACCATCGGAACAGTCACCATGCGCACTGTAACCATTGGCACTGCCACAGTGAGCACTGTCACAGTGAGCACTGTCACCATGGGAACTGTCACCATGTGCAGTGTCACCATGGGAACTCTCACTATGAGCACTGTCACCATGGGAAATGTCACTATGGGCAGTGTCACCATGGGCACTGTCACCATGGGTAGTGTCACCATGAGCACTATTACCATGAGCACTATCACCATGAGCACTATCATCACGGGCAGTGCCACCATGAGCACTATCACCGTGAGCACTATCACCATGGGTAGTGTCACCATGAGCAATATCACCATGGGCACTGTCACCATGAGCACTATTACAATGGGCATTATCACCATGAGCACTATCACCGTGAGCACTTTCAGTGTGGGCATTGTCACCATGTGCACTGTCACCATGAGCACTGTCACCATGAGCACTATCACCATGGCAAAGTTGACCATGGGAATGGTCACCATGGGCAATGTCAACATGAGCACTGTCACCATGGGCACTGTCACCATGGGCACTGTCACCATGGGTATGCTGACCATGGGCACTTTCAACATGGGCACTGTCACCATGCGAAAAGTCACCATGAGCACTATCACCATGAGCACTATCACCAAGGGCACTGTCACCATGAGCACTGTCACCGTGTGCACTGTCACAGTGGGCACTATCAACATGAGCACTGTCATCATGAGCACTGTCACCATAGGAAATGTCACAGTGAGCACTGTCACTGTGGGCACTATCACCGTGGGCACTGTCACCATAGGCACTGTCACCATGGACACTGTCACCATGAGCACTATCATCATCGGCAGTGCTACCATGAGGAATTTCACCATCGGAACTCCAACCAAGTACAACGCCAGCATGAGCACAGTCATTATGGGCAGTGCCACTATGAGCACTGTCACCATGGGCACTTTCAACATGGGCCCTGTCACCATGCGAACTATCTCCATGAGCACTATCAGCGTGAGCAATTTCACCATGAGCACTGTCACCATGGGCACTGTCACAATGAGCACTGTCACCATGGGCACTGTAACCATGGGGACTTTCACCCTGAGCACTATCACCGTGAGCACTATCACCATGGGCAGGGTCACCGTGAGCAATATCACCAAGGGCACTGTGACTGTGAGCACTATTACCATGGGCAATATCACCATGAGCACTATCACCGTGAGCACTGTCACCGTGGGCACTGTCATCGTGTGCACTGTCACCATGAGCACTATCACCATGTGAACTGTCTCCATGGGAATGGTCACCATGGGCACTGTCAAGATGAGCACTGTCACCATGGGAACTCTCACCATGAGCACTGTCACCATGGGAAATGTCACCATGGGCACTATCATCATGGGCAGTGCCACCATGAGGAATTTCACCATGAGAACTTCAACCGTGTACACCACCAGCTTTAGCACAGTCACCATGGGCTGTGTCACCATGAGCAGTGTCACCATGGGCACTGTCTCCATGCGAACTGTCACCATGAGCACTGTCACCATGGGCAATGTCACCATGAGCACTGTCACTGTGGGCACTGTCACCATGGGAACTGTCACCATGAGCACTATCACCGTGAGCACTATCACCATGGGCAGTGTCACTGTGAGCAATATCACCATCGCACTGTCACCATGAGCACTATTAACAAGGGTACTATCACCAAGGGCACTGTCACCATGAGCACTGTCTTCATGGGCACTGTCACCATAGGAACTGTCACCATGAGCACTGTCACTGTGGGCACTATCACCCTGAGCACTATCAAAATGGGCACTGTCACCATAGGCACTGTCACCATGGACACTGTCACCATGAGCACTATCATCATGGGCAGTGCTACCATGAGCAATTTCACCATCGGAACTCCATCCATGTACACCGCCAGCGTGAGCACAGTCAACATGGGCAGTGTCACCATGAGCAGTGTCCCCATGGGCACTTTCAACATGGGCCCTATCACCATGCGAACTGTCACCATGAGCACTATCACCATGAGCACTGTCACCATGAGCATAGTCACCATCGGGTCTGTCACCATGAGCACTATGACCGTGTGCACTATCACCATAGGTAGTGTCACGGTGAGCAATATCACCATGGGCACTGTCACCATGAGCACTATTACCATGGGCACTATCACCATGAGCACTATCACAGTGAGCACTGTCACCGTGGGCAATGTCACCATGTGCACTGTCACCATGAGCACTGTCACCATGAGCACTATCACCATGGGAAGTGTCAACATGGGAACGGTCACCATGGGCACTGTCAACGTGAGCACTGTCAGCATGGGAACTCTCACCAGGAGCACTGTCTCCATGGGAAATGTCACCCTGGACACTGTTCACTATGGGAAGTGTCACCATGAGCACTGTCACCATGGGCACTGTCACTATGGACACTGTCTCCATGGGCACTCTCACCATGGACACTGTCACTGTGGAAAATGTCACCATGGGCACTGTAACCATCTACACTGTCCCCAGGAGCACTATCACCATGGACACTGTATCCATCAGCATTGTCCCCATGGGCACTGTCAATATGAGCACTGTCACCATGGGAACTCTCACCATGAGCACTGTCACCATGGCCAGTGTCACCATGGCCACTGTCACCATAAGCACTGTCACAAAGGGAAATGTCACCATGGGCACTCTCACCATTTGCTCTGTCACCGTGGGCACTGTCACCATGAGCACTGTTCAACATGGGCACTGTCACCTAGAGCACTGCCACTGTGGGCACTATCACCGTGAGCACTGTCACCATGAGCACTGTCACCATGGACACTGTCACCATGAGCATTGTGACCTTGAGCACTGTCACCATGGGAACTTTCACCATGGGCACTGTAACCATGGGCACTGTCACCATGGACAATGTCACCTTGGGAACCGTCACCATGGAAAATGTCACCATGGGCACTGTTGGCCATGGACACTGTCACCATGGGCACTGTGAACATGAGCACTGTAACCATGTAAACTCTTACCATGAACACTGTCACCATGGGAAATGTCACCATGGGCACTGTCACCATGGACACTGTCACCATGAGCACTATCATCATGGGCTGTGCTACCATGAGGAATTTCACCATCGGAACTCCAACCATGTACACCGCCAGCATGAGCACAGTCACCATGGGCAGTGTCACCATGAGCACTATCACCATGAGCACTATCACCATGTGCACTATCACCACGGACACTGTCACCGTGAGAACTATCACCGTGAGCACTGTCACCATGAGAACTGTCACCATGGGCACTGTAACCATGGGAACTGTCACCATGAGCACTATCACCGTGACCACTATCAACATGGGCAGTGTCACCGTGAGCACTATCTCCGTGAACACTTTCACCATGACTACTATCACCGTGGGCACTATAAGCATGAGCACTATCACCATGAGCACTGTCACTGCGGGCACTGTCACCGTGTTCACTGTCACCATGAGCACTGTAACCATGAGCCCTATCACCATGGGAACTGTCACCATGGGAACAGTCACTATGGGCACTGCCATGATGAGCACTGTCACCATGGGAACTCTCACCATGAGCACTATCACCATGGGAAATGTCACCATGGGCACTGTCACCATGGGCACTGTCACCATGGGCGCTGTCACCATGGAAACTGTCACCATGAGCACTATAATCATGGGCAGTGCCACCATAAGGAATTTCACCATTGTAACACCAACCATATACACCGCCAGCATGAGCACAGTCACCATGGGGACTGTCAACATGAGCACTGTCACCATGGGAAATGTCTACATGAGCACTATCACCATGATCACTATCACCAAGGGCACTGTCACCATGAGCACTATCACCGTGGGCAATGTCACCATGAGAACTATCACCGTGAGCACTATCACCATGGGAAGTGTCACCGTGAGAACTGTCACCATGGACATTGTCACCGTGGGCACTGTCACCATGAGCACTGTCACCATGAGCACTGTCACTGTTGGTACTGTCACCATGAGCAATGTCACCATTGGCACTGTCACCATGTGCCCTGTCACCATAGGCACTGTCACCGTGGACACTGTCACCATGAACAATATCATCATAGGCAGTGCCACCATAAGGAATTTCACCATGGGAACTCCAACCATGTATAGCACCAGCATGAGCATAGTCATCATGGTCAGTGTCACCATGAACACTGCCACCATGGGCACTTTCAACATGGGCACAGTCACCATGCGAACTATCACCATAAGGACTACCACCATGAGCAATATTACTATGAACACTATCACCAAGGACACTGTCAACGTGAGCACTATCACCGTAAGCACTATCACCATGAGCACTGTCACCGTGAGCACTGTCACCATGGGCAATTTCAACATGGCCACTGTCACCATGGGCACTGTCACCATGGGAACTCTCACCATGAACACTGTCACCATGGGAAATGTCATTATGGGCAGTGTCACCTTGGGCACTGTCACCATGGGCAGTGTCACCATGAGCACTATTACCATGAGCAGTATCACCATGAGCACTATCACCATGGGCACTGTCACAGTGAGCACTATTACCATGGGTACTATCACCAAGGGCACTGTCATCGTGAACACTGTCACCATGAGCACTGTTACCGTGGGCCTTGCCACCATGAGCACTGTCATCATGGCCACTGTCACCATGCGGACTGCCACCATGAGCACTATCACAGTGGGCACTGTCACCATGAGAACTGTCACCATGGGCAGTGTATCCATGGGAACTGTCACCATGGGCACTATCATGGTGAGCACTATCACCATGGGAACTGTCACCATCGGAACAGTCACCATGCGCACTGTAACCATTGGCACTGCCACAGTGAGCACTGTCACAGTGAGCACTGTCACCATGGGAACTGTCACCATGTGCAGTGTCACCATGGGAACTCTCACTATGAGCACTGTCACCATGGGAAATGTCACTATGGGCAGTGTCACCATGGGCACTGTCACCATGGGTAGTGTCACCATGAGCACTATTACCATGAGCACTATCACCATGAGCACTATCATCACGGGCAGTGCCACCATGAGCACTATCACCGTGAGCACTATCACCATGGGTAGTGTCACCATGAGCAATATCACCATGGGCACTGTCACCATGAGCACTATTACAATGGGCATTATCACCATGAGCAATATCACCATGAGCACTGTCACCATGAGCACTATCACCATGGCAAAGTTGACCATGGGAATGGTCACCATGGGCAATGTCAACATGAGCACTGTCACCATGGGCACTGTCACCATGGGCACTGTCACCATGGGTATGCTGACCATGGGCACTTTCAACATGGGCACTGTCACCATGCGAAAAGTCACCATGAGCACTATCACCATGAGCACTATCACCAAGGGCACTGTCACCATGAGCACTGTCACCGTGTGCACTGTCACAGTGGGCACTATCAACATGAGCACTGTCATCATGAGCACTGTCACCATAGGAAATGTCACAGTGAGCACTGTCACTGTGGGCACTATCACCGTGGGCACTGTCACCATAGGCACTGTCACCATGGACACTGTCACCATGAGCACTATCATCATCGGCAGTGCTACCATGAGGAATTTCACCATCGGAACTCCAACCAAGTACAACGCCAGCATGAGCACAGTCATTATGGGCAGTGCCACTATGAGCACTGTCACCATGGGCACTTTCAACATGGGCCCTGTCACCATGCGAACTATCTCCATGAGCACTATCAGCGTGAGCAATTTCACCATGAGCACTGTCACCATGGGCACTGTCACAATGAGCACTGTCACCATGGGCACTGTAACCATGGGGACTTTCACCCTGAGCACTATCACCGTGAGCACTATCACCATGGGCAGGGTCACCGTGAGCAATATCACCAAGGGCACTGTGACTGTGAGCACTATTACCATGGGCAATATCACCATGAGCACTATCACCGTGAGCACTGTCACCGTGGGCACTGTCATCGTGTGCACTGTCACCATGAGCACTATCACCATGTGAACTGTCTCCATGGGAATGGTCACCATGGGCACTGTCAAGATGAGCACTGTCACCATGGGAACTCTCACCATGAGCACTGTCACCATGGGAAATGTCACCATGGGCACTATCATCATGGGCAGTGCCACCATGAGGAATTTCACCATGAGAACTTCAACCGTGTACACCACCAGCTTTAGCACAGTCACCATGGGCTGTGTCACCATGAGCAGTGTTACCATGGGCACTGTCTCCATGCGAACTGTCACCATGAGCACTGTCACCATGGGCAATGTCACCATGAGCACTGTCACTGTGGGCACTGTCACCATGGGAACTGTCACCATGAGCACTATCACCGTGAGCACTATCACCATGGGCAGTGTCACTGTGAGCAATATCACCATCGCACTGTCACCGTGAGCACTATTAACAAGGGTACTATCACCAAGGGCACTGTCACCATGAGCACTGTCTTCATGGGCACTGTCACCATAGGAACTGTCACCATGAGCACTGTCACTGTGGGCACTATCACCCTGAGCACTATCAAAATGGGCACTGTCACCATAGGCACTGTCACCATGGACACTGTCACCATGAGCACTATCATCATGGGCAGTGCTACCATGAGCAATTTCACCATCGGAACTCCATCCATGTACACCGCCAGCGTGAGCACAGTCAACATGGGCAGTGTCACCATGAGCAGTGTCCCCATGGGCACTTTCAACATGGGCCCTATCACCATGCGAACTGTCACCATGAGCACTATCACCATGAGCACTGTCACCATGAGCATAGTCACCATCGGGTCTGTCACCATGAGCACTATGACCGTGTGCACTATCACCATAGGTAGTGTCATGGTGAGCAATATCACCATGGGCACTGTCACCATGAGCACTATTACCATGGGCACTATCACCATGAGCACTATCACAGTGAGCACTGTCACCGTGGGCAATGTCACCATGTGCACTGTCACCATGAGCACTGTCACCATGAGCACTATCACCATGGGAAGTGTCAACATGGGAACGGTCACCATGGGCACTGTCAACGTGAGCACTGTCAGCATGGGAACTCTCACCAGGAGCACTGTCTCCATGGGAAATGTCACCCTGGACACTGTTCACTATGGGAAGTGTCACCATGAGCACTGTCACCATGGGCACTGTCACTATGGACACTGTCTCCATGGGCACTCTCACCATGGACACTGTCACTGTGGAAAATGTCACCATGGGCACTGTAACCATCTACACTGTCCCCAGGAGCACTATCACCATGGACACTGTATCCATCAGCATTGTCCCCATGGGCACTGTCAATATGAGCACTGTCACCATGGGAACTCTCACCATGAGCACTGTCACCATGGCCAGTGTCACCATGGCCACTGTCACCATAAGCACTGTCACAAAGGGAAATGTCACCATGGGCACTCTCACCATTTGCTCTGTCACCGTGGGCACTGTCACCATGAGCACTGTTCAACATGGGCACTGTCACCTAGAGCACTGCCACTGTGGGCACTATCACCGTGAGCACTGTCACCATGAGCACTTTCACCATGGACACTGTCACCATGAGCATTGTGACCTTGAGCACTGTCACCATGGGAACTTTCACCATGGGCACTGTAACCATGGGCACTGTCACCATGGACAATGTCACCTTGGGAACCGTCACCATGGAAAATGTCACCATGGGCACTGTTGGCCATGGACACTGTCACCATGGGCACTGTGAACATGAGCACTGTCACCATGTAAACTCTTACCATGAACACTGTCACCATGGGAAATGTCACCATGGGCACTGTCACCATGGACACTGTCACCATGAGCACTATCATCATGGGCTGTGCTACCATGAGGAATTTCACCATCGGAACTCCAACCATGTACACCGCCAGCATGAGCACAGTCACCATGGGCAGTGTCACCATGAGCACTATCACCATGAGCACTATCACCATGTGCACTATCACCACGGACACTGTCACCGTGAGAACTATCACCGTGAGCACTGTCACCATGAGAACTGTCACCATGGGCACTGTAACCATGGGAACTGTCACCATGAGCACTATCACCGTGACCACTATCAACATGGGCAGTGTCACCGTGAGCACTATCTCCGTGAACACTTTCACCATGACTACTATCACCGTGGGCACTATAAGCATGAGCACTATCACCATGAGCACTGTCACTGCGGGCACTGTCACCGTGTTCACTGTCACCATGAGCACTGTAACCATGAGCCCTATCACCATGGGAACTGTCACCATGGGAACAGTCACTATGGGCACTGCCATGATGAGCACTGTCACCATGGGAACTCTCACCATGAGCACTATCACCATGGGAAATGTCACCATGGGCACTGTCACCATGGGCACTGTCACCATGGGCGCTGTCACCATGGAAACTGTCACCATGAGCACTATAATCATGGGCAGTGCCACCATAAGGAATTTCACCATTGTAACACCAACCATATACACCGCCAGCATGAGCACAGTCACCATGGGGACTGTCAACATGAGCACTGTCACCATGGGAAATGTCTACATGAGCACTATCACCATGATCACTATCACCAAGGGCACTGTCACCATGAGCACTATCACCGTGGGCAATGTCACCATGAGAACTATCACCGTGAGCACTATCACCATGGGAAGTGTCACCGTGAGAACTGTCACCATGGACATTGTCACCGTGGGCACTGTCACCATGAGCACTGTCACCATGAGCACTGTCACTGTTGGTACTGTCACCATGAGCAATGTCACCATTGGCACTGTCACCATGTGCCCTGTCACCATAGGCACTGTCACCGTGGACACTGTCACCATGAACAATATCATCATAGGCAGTGCCACCATAAGGAATTTCACCATGGGAACTCCAACCATGTATAGCACCAGCATGAGCATAGTCATCATGGTCAGTGTCACCATGAACACTGCCACCATGGGCACTTTCAACATGGGCACAGTCACCATGCGAACTATCACCATAAGGACTACCACCATGAGCAATATTACTATGAACACTATCACCAAGGACACTGTCAACGTGAGCACTATCACCGTAAGCACTATCACCATGAGCACTGTCACCGTGAGCACTGTCACCATGGGCAATTTCAACATGGCCACTGTCACCATGGGCACTGTCACCATGGGAACTCTCACCATGAACACTGTCACCATGGGAAATGTCATTATGGGCAGTGTCACCTTGGGCACTGTCACCATGGGCAGTGTCACCATGAGCACTATTACCATGAGCAGTATCACCATGAGCACTATCACCATGGGCACTGTCACAGTGAGCACTATTACCATGGGTACTATCACCAAGGGCACTGTCATCGTGAACACTGTCACCATGAGCACTGTTACCGTGGGCCTTGCCACCATGAGCACTGTCATCATGGCCACTGTCACCATGCGGACTGCCACCATGAGCACTATCACAGTGGGCACTGTCACCATGAGAACTGTCACCATGGGCAGTGTATCCATGGGAACTGTCACCATGGGCACTATCATGGTGAGCACTATCACCATGGGAACTGTCACCATCGGAACAGTCACCATGCGCACTGTAACCATTGGCACTGCCACAGTGAGCACTGTCACAGTGAGCACTGTCACCATGGGAACTGTCACCATGTGCAGTGTCACCATGGGAACTCTCACTATGAGCACTGTCACCATGGGAAATGTCACTATGGGCAGTGTCACCATGGGCACTGTCACCATGGGTAGTGTCACCATGAGCACTATTACCATGAGCACTATCACCATGAGCACTATCATCACGGGCAGTGCCACCATGAGCACTATCACCGTGAGCACTATCACCATGGGTAGTGTCACCATGAGCAATATCACCATGGGCACTGTCACCATGAGCACTATTACAATGGGCATTATCACCATGAGCAATATCACCATGAGCACTGTCACCATGAGCACTATCACCATGGCAAAGTTGACCATGGGAATGGTCACCATGGGCAATGTCAACATGAGCACTGTCACCATGGGCACTGTCACCATGGGCACTGTCACCATGGGTATGCTGACCATGGGCACTTTCAACATGGGCACTGTCACCATGCGAAAAGTCACCATGAGCACTATCACCATGAGCACTATCACCAAGGGCACTGTCACCATGAGCACTGTCACCGTGTGCACTGTCACAGTGGGCACTATCAACATGAGCACTGTCATCCTGAGCACTGTCACCATAGGAAATGTCACAGTGAGCACTGTCACTGTGGGCACTATCACCGTGGGCACTGTCACCATAGGCACTGTCACCATGGACACTGTCACCATGAGCACTATCATCATCGGCAGTGCTACCATGAGGAATTTCACCATCGGAACTCCAACCAAGTACAACGCCAGCATGAGCACAGTCATTATGGGCAGTGCCACTATGAGCACTGTCACCATGGGCACTTTCAACATGGGCCCTGTCACCATGCGAACTATCTCCATGAGCACTATCAGCGTGAGCAATTTCACCATGAGCACTGTCACCATGGGCACTGTCACAATGAGCACTGTCACCATGGGCACTGTAACCATGGGGACTTTCACCCTGAGCACTATCACCGTGAGCACTATCACCATGGGCAGGGTCACCGTGAGCAATATCACCAAGGGCACTGTGACTGTGAGCACTATTACCATGGGCAATATCACCATGAGCACTATCACCGTGAGCACTGTCACCGTGGGCACTGTCATCGTGTGCACTGTCACCATGAGCACTATCACCATGTGAACTGTCACCATGGGAATGGTCACCATGGGCACTGTCAAGATGAGCACTGTCACCATGGGAACTCTCACCATGAGCACTGTCACCATGGGAAATGTCACCATGGGCACTATCATCATGGGCAGTGCCACCATGAGGAATTTCACCATGAGAACTTCAACCGTGTACACCACCAGCTTTAGCACAGTCACCATGGGCTGTGTCACCATGAGCAGTGTCACCATGGGCACTGTCTCCATGCGAACTGTCACCATGAGCACTGTCACCATGGGCAATGTCACCATGAGCACTGTCACTGTGGGCACTGTCACCATGGGAACTGTCACCATGAGCACTATCACCGTGAGCACTATCACCATGGGCAGTGTCACTGTGAGCAATATCACCATCGCACTGTCACCATGAGCACTATTAACAAGGGTACTATCACCAAGGGCACTGTCACCATGAGCACTGTCATCATGGGCACTGTCACCATAGGAACTGTCACCATGAGCACTGTCACTGTGGGCACTATCACCCTGAGCACTATCAAAATGGGCACTGTCACCATAGGCACTGTCACCATGGACACTGTCACCATGAGCACTATCATCATGGGCAGTGCTACCATGAGCAATTTCACCATCGGAACTCCATCCATGTACACCGCCAGCGTGAGCACAGTCAACATGGGCAGTGTCACCATGAGCAGTGTCCCCATGGGCACTTTCAACATGGGCCCTATCACCATGCGAACTGTCACCATGAGCACTATCACCATGAGCACTGTCACCATGAGCATAGTCACCATCGGGTCTGTCACCATGAGCACTATGACCGTGTGCACTATCACCATAGGTAGTGTCACGGTGAGCAATATCACCATGGGCACTGTCACCATGAGCACTATTACCATGGGCACTATCACCATGAGCACTATCACAGTGAGCACTGTCACCGTGGGCAATGTCACCATGTGCACTGTCACCATGAGCACTGTCACCATGAGCACTATCACCATGGGAAGTGTCAACATGGGAACGGTCACCATGGGCACTGTCAACGTGAGCACTGTCAGCATGGGAACTCTCACCAGGAGCACTGTCTCCATGGGAAATGTCACCCTGGACACTGTTCACTATGGGAAGTGTCACCATGAGCACTGTCACCATGGGCACTGTCACTATGGACACTGTCTCCATGGGCACTCTCACCATGGACACTGTCACTGTGGAAAATGTCACCATGGGCACTGTAACCATCTACACTGTCCCCAGGAGCACTATCACCATGGACACTGTATCCATCAGCATTGTCCCCATGGGCACTGTCAATATGAGCACTGTCACCATGGGAACTCTCACCATGAGCACTGTCACCATGGCCAGTGTCACCATGGCCACTGTCACCATAAGCACTGTCACAAAGGGAAATGTCACCATGGGCACTCTCACCATTTGCTCTGTCACCGTGGGCACTGTCACCATGAGCACTGTTCAACATGGGCACTGTCACCTAGAGCACTGCCACTGTGGGCACTATCACCGTGAGCACTGTCACCATGAGCACTGTCACCATGGACACTGTCACCATGAGCATTGTGACCTTGAGCACTGTCACCATGGGAACTTTCACCATGGGCACTGTAACCATGGGCACTGTCACCATGGACAATGTCACCTTGGGAACCGTCACCATGGAAAATGTCACCATGGGCACTGTTGGCCATGGACACTGTCACCATGGGCACTGTGAACATGAGCACTGTCACCATGTAAACTCTTACCATGAACACTGTCACCATGGGAAATGTCACCATGGGCACTGTCACCATGGACACTGTCACCATGAGCACTATCATCATGGGCTGTGCTACCATGAGGAATTTCACCATCGGAACTCCAACCATGTACACCGCCAGCATGAGCACAGTCACCATGGGCAGTGTCACCATGAGCACTATCACCATGAGCACTATCACCATGTGCACTATCACCACGGACACTGTCACCGTGAGAACTATCACCATGAGCACTGTCACCATGAGAACTGTCACCATGGGCACTGTAACCATGGGAACTGTCACCATGAGCACTATCACCGTGACCACTATCAACATGGGCAGTGTCACCGTGAGCACTATCTCCGTGAACACTTTCACCATGACTACTATCACCGTGGGCACTATAAGCATGAGCACTATCACCATGAGCACTGTCACTGCGGGCACTGTCACCGTGTTCACTGTCACCATGAGCACTGTAACCATGAGCCCTATCACCATGGGAACTGTCACCATGGGAACAGTCACTATGGGCACTGCCATGATGAGCACTGTCACCATGGGAACTCTCACCATGAGCACTATCACCATGGGAAATGTCACCATGGGCACTGTCACCATGGGCGCTGTCACCATGGAAACTGTCACCATGAGCACTATAATCATGGGCAGTGCCACCATAAGGAATTTCACCATTGTAACACCAACCATATACACCGCCAGCATGAGCACAGTCACCATGGGGACTGTCAACATGAGCACTGTCACCATGGGAAATGTCTACATGAGCACTATCACCATGATCACTATCACCAAGGGCACTGTCACCATGAGCACTATCACCGTGGACAATGTCACCATGAGAACTATCACCGTGAGCACTATCACCATGGGAAGTGTCACCGTGAGAACTGTCACCATGGACATTGTCACCGTGGGCACTGTCACCATGAGCACTGTCACCATGAGCACTGTCACTGTTGGTACTGTCACCATGAGCAATGTCACCATTGGCACTGTCACCATGTGCCCTGTCACCATAGGCACTGTCACCGTGGACACTGTCACCATGAACAATATCATCATAGGCAGTGCCACCATAAGGAATTTCACCATGGGAACTCCAACCATGTATAGCACCAGCATGAGCATAGTCATCATGGTCAGTGTCACCATGAACACTGCCACCATGGGCACTTTCAACATGGGCACAGTCACCATGCGAACTATCACCATAAGGACTACCACCATGAGCAATATTACTATGAACACTATCACCAAGGACACTGTCAACGTGAGCACTATCACCGTAAGCACTATCACCATGAGCACTGTCACCGTGAGCACTGTCACCATGGGCAATTTCAACATGGCCACTGTCACCATGGGCACTGTCACCATGGGAACTCTCACCATGAACACTGTCACCATGGGAAATGTCATTATGGGCAGTGTCACCTTGGGCACTGTCACCATGGGCAGTGTCACCATGAGCACTATTACCATGAGCAGTATCACCATGAGCACTATCACCATGGGCACTGTCACAGTGAGCACTATTACCATGGGTACTATCACCAAGGGCACTGTCATCGTGAACACTGTCACCATGAGCACTGTTACCGTGGGCCTTGCCACCATGAGCACTGTCATCATGGCCACTGTCACCATGCGGACTGCCACCATGAGCACTATCACAGTGGGCACTGTCACCATGAGAACTGTCACCATGGGCAGTGTATCCATGGGAACTGTCACCATGGGCACTATCATGGTGAGCACTATCACCATGGGAACTGTCACCATCGGAACAGTCACCATGCGCACTGTAACCATTGGCACTGCCACAGTGAGCACTGTCACAGTGAGCACTGTCACCATGGGAACTGTCACCATGTGCAGTGTCACCATGGGAACTCTCACTATGAGCACTGTCACCATGGGAAATGTCACTATGGGCAGTGTCACCATGGGCACTGTCACCATGGGTAGTGTCACCATGAGCACTATTACCATGAGCACTATCACCATGAGCACTATCATCACGGGCAGTGCCACCATGAGCACTATCACCGTGAGCACTATCACCATGGGTAGTGTCACCATGAGCAATATCACCATGGGCACTGTCACCATGAGCACTATTACAATGGGCATTATCACCATGAGCACTATCACCGTGAGCACTTTCAGTGTGGGCATTGTCACCATGTGCACTGTCACCATGAGCACTGTCACCATGAGCACTATCACCATGGCAAAGTTGACCATGGGAATGGTCACCATGGGCAATGTCAACATGAGCACTGTCACCATGGGCACTGTCACCATGGGCACTGTCACCATGGGTATGCTGACCATGGGCACTTTCAACATGGGCACTGTCACCATGCGAAAAGTCACCATGAGCACTATCACCATGAGCACTATCACCAAGGGCACTGTCACCATGAGCACTGTCACCGTGTGCACTGTCACAGTGGGCACTATCAACATGAGCACTGTCATCATGAGCACTGTCACCATAGGAAATGTCACAGTGAGCACTGTCACTGTGGGCACTATCACCGTGGGCACTGTCACCATAGGCACTGTCACCATGGACACTGTCACCATGAGCACTATCATCATCGGCAGTGCTACCATGAGGAATTTCACCATCGGAACTCCAACCAAGTACAACGCCAGCATGAGCACAGTCATTATGGGCAGTGCCACTATGAGCACTGTCACCATGGGCACTTTCAACATGGGCCCTGTCACCATGCGAACTATCTCCATGAGCACTATCAGCGTGAGCAATTTCACCATGAGCACTGTCACCATGGGCACTGTCACAATGAGCACTGTCACCATGGGCACTGTAACCATGGGGACTTTCACCCTGAGCACTATCACCGTGAGCACTATCACCATGGGCAGGGTCACCGTGAGCAATATCACCAAGGGCACTGTGACTGTGAGCACTATTACCATGGGCAATATCACCATGAGCACTATCACCGTGAGCACTGTCACCGTGGGCACTGTCATCGTGTGCACTGTCACCATGAGCACTATCACCATGTGAACTGTCTCCATGGGAATGGTCACCATGGGCACTGTCAAGATGAGCACTGTCACCATGGGAACTCTCACCATGAGCACTGTCACCATGGGAAATGTCACCATGGGCACTATCATCATGGGCAGTGCCACCATGAGGAATTTCACCATGAGAACTTCAACCGTGTACACCACCAGCTTTAGCACAGTCACCATGGGCTGTGTCACCATGAGCAGTGTCACCATGGGCACTGTCTCCATGCGAACTGTCACCATGAGCACTGTCACCATGGGCAATGTCACCATGAGCACTGTCACTGTGGGCACTGTCACCATGGGAACTGTCACCATGAGCACTATCACCGTGAGCACTATCACCATGGGCAGTGTCACTGTGAGCAATATCACCATCGCACTGTCACCATGAGCACTATTAACAAGGGTACTATCACCAAGGGCACTGTCACCATGAGCACTGTCTTCATGGGCACTGTCACCATAGGAACTGTCACCATGAGCACTGTCACTGTGGGCACTATCACCCTGAGCACTATCAAAATGGGCACTGTCACCATAGGCACTGTCACCATGGACACTGTCACCATGAGCACTATCATCATGGGCAGTGCTACCATGAGCAATTTCACCATCGGAACTCCATCCATGTACACCGCCAGCGTGAGCACAGTCAACATGGGCAGTGTCACCATGAGCAGTGTCCCCATGGGCACTTTCAACATGGGCCCTATCACCATGCGAACTGTCACCATGAGCACTATCACCATGAGCACTGTCACCATGAGCATAGTCACCATCGGGTCTGTCACCATGAGCACTATGACCGTGTGCACTATCACCATAGGTAGTGTCACGGTGAGCAATATCACCATGGGCACTGTCACCATGAGCACTATTACCATGGGCACTATCACCATGAGCACTATCACAGTGAGCACTGTCACCGTGGGCAATGTCACCATGTGCACTGTCACCATGAGCACTGTCACCATGAGCACTATCACCATGGGAAGTGTCAACATGGGAACGGTCACCATGGGCACTGTCAACGTGAGCACTGTCAGCATGGGAACTCTCACCAGGAGCACTGTCTCCATGGGAAATGTCACCCTGGACACTGTTCACTATGGGAAGTGTCACCATGAGCACTGTCACCATGGGCACTGTCACTATGGACACTGTCTCCATGGGCACTCTCACCATGGACACTGTCACTGTGGAAAATGTCACCATGGGCACTGTAACCATCTACACTGTCCCCAGGAGCACTATCACCATGGACACTGTATCCATCAGCATTGTCCCCATGGGCACTGTCAATATGAGCACTGTCACCATGGGAACTCTCACCATGAGCACTGTCACCATGGCCAGTGTCACCATGGCCACTGTCACCATAAGCACTGTCACAAAGGGAAATGTCACCATGGGCACTCTCACCATTTGCTCTGTCACCGTGGGCACTGTCACCATGAGCACTGTTCAACATGGGCACTGTCACCTAGAGCACTGCCACTGTGGGCACTATCACCGTGAGCACTGTCACCATGAGCACTGTCACCATGGACACTGTCACCATGAGCATTGTGACCTTGAGCACTGTCACCATGGGAACTTTCACCATGGGCACTGTAACCATGGGCACTGTCACCATGGACAATGTCACCTTGGGAACCGTCACCATGGAAAATGTCACCATGGGCACTGTTGGCCATGGACACTGTCACCATGGGCACTGTGAACATGAGCACTGTAACCATGTAAACTCTTACCATGAACACTGTCACCATGGGAAATGTCACCATGGGCACTGTCACCATGGACACTGTCACCATGAGCACTATCATCATGGGCTGTGCTACCATGAGGAATTTCACCATCGGAACTCCAACCATGTACACCGCCAGCATGAGCACAGTCACCATGGGCAGTGTCACCATGAGCACTATCACCATGAGCACTATCACCATGTGCACTATCACCACGGACACTGTCACCGTGAGAACTATCACCGTGAGCACTGTCACCATGAGAACTGTCACCATGGGCACTGTAACCATGGGAACTGTCACCATGAGCACTATCACCGTGACCACTATCAACATGGGCAGTGTCACCGTGAGCACTATCTCCGTGAACACTTTCACCATGACTACTATCACCGTGGGCACTATAAGCATGAGCACTATCACCATGAGCACTGTCACTGCGGGCACTGTCACCGTGTTCACTGTCACCATGAGCACTGTAACCATGAGCCCTATCACCATGGGAACTGTCACCATGGGAACAGTCACTATGGGCACTGCCATGATGAGCACTGTCACCATGGGAACTCTCACCATGAGCACTATCACCATGGGAAATGTCACCATGGGCACTGTCACCATGGGCACTGTCACCATGGGCGCTGTCACCATGGAAACTGTCACCATGAGCACTATAATCATGGGCAGTGCCACCATAAGGAATTTCACCATTGTAACACCAACCATATACACCGCCAGCATGAGCACAGTCACCATGGGGACTGTCAACATGAGCACTGTCACCATGGGAAATGTCTACATGAGCACTATCACCATGATCACTATCACCAAGGGCACTGTCACCATGAGCACTATCACCGTGGGCAATGTCACCATGAGAACTATCACCGTGAGCACTATCACCATGGGAAGTGTCACCGTGAGAACTGTCACCATGGACATTGTCACCGTGGGCACTGTCACCATGAGCACTGTCACCATGAGCACTGTCACTGTTGGTACTGTCACCATGAGCAATGTCACCATTGGCACTGTCACCATGTGCCCTGTCACCATAGGCACTGTCACCGTGGACACTGTCACCATGAACAATATCATCATAGGCAGTGCCACCATAAGGAATTTCACCATGGGAACTCCAACCATGTATAGCACCAGCATGAGCATAGTCATCATGGTCAGTGTCACCATGAACACTGCCACCATGGGCACTTTCAACATGGGCACAGTCACCATGCGAACTATCACCATAAGGACTACCACCATGAGCAATATTACTATGAACACTATCACCAAGGACACTGTCAACGTGAGCACTATCACCGTAAGCACTATCACCATGAGCACTGTCACCGTGAGCACTGTCACCATGGGCAATTTCAACATGGCCACTGTCACCATGGGCACTGTCACCATGGGAACTCTCACCATGAACACTGTCACCATGGGAAATGTCATTATGGGCAGTGTCACCTTGGGCACTGTCACCATGGGCAGTGTCACCATGAGCACTATTACCATGAGCAGTATCACCATGAGCACTATCACCATGGGCACTGTCACAGTGAGCACTATTACCATGGGTACTATCACCAAGGGCACTGTCATCGTGAACACTGTCACCATGAGCACTGTTACCGTGGGCCTTGCCACCATGAGCACTGTCATCATGGCCACTGTCACCATGCGGACTGCCACCATGAGCACTATCACAGTGGGCACTGTCACCATGAGAACTGTCACCATGGGCAGTGTATCCATGGGAACTGTCACCATGGGCACTATCATGGTGAGCACTATCACCATGGGAACTGTCACCATCGGAACAGTCACCATGCGCACTGTAACCATTGGCACTGCCACAGTGAGCACTGTCACAGTGAGCACTGTCACCATGGGAACTGTCACCATGTGCAGTGTCACCATGGGAACTCTCACTATGAGCACTGTCACCATGGGAAATGTCACTATGGGCAGTGTCACCATGGGCACTGTCACCATGGGTAGTGTCACCATGAGCACTATTACCATGAGCACTATCACCATGAGCACTATCATCACGGGCAGTGCCACCATGAGCACTATCACCGTGAGCACTATCACCATGGGTAGTGTCACCATGAGCAATATCACCATGGGCACTGTCACCATGAGCACTATTACAATGGGCATTATCACCATGAGCAATATCACCATGAGCACTGTCACCATGAGCACTATCACCATGGCAAAGTTGACCATGGGAATGGTCACCATGGGCAATGTCAACATGAGCACTGTCACCATGGGCACTGTCACCATGGGCACTGTCACCATGGGTATGCTGACCATGGGCACTTTCAACATGGGCACTGTCACCATGCGAAAAGTCACCATGAGCACTATCACCATGAGCACTATCACCAAGGGCACTGTCACCATGAGCACTGTCACCGTGTGCACTGTCACAGTGGGCACTATCAACATGAGCACTGTCATCATGAGCACTGTCACCATAGGAAATGTCACAGTGAGCACTGTCACTGTGGGCACTATCACCGTGGGCACTGTCACCATAGGCACTGTCACCATGGACACTGTCACCATGAGCACTATCATCATCGGCAGTGCTACCATGAGGAATTTCACCATCGGAACTCCAACCAAGTACAACGCCAGCATGAGCACAGTCATTATGGGCAGTGCCACTATGAGCACTGTCACCATGGGCACTTTCAACATGGGCCCTGTCACCATGCGAACTATCTCCATGAGCACTATCAGCGTGAGCAATTTCACCATGAGCACTGTCACCATGGGCACTGTCACAATGAGCACTGT
Source organism: Balaenoptera ricei (assembly GCF_028023285.1). NCBI lineage: Eukaryota > Metazoa > Chordata > Mammalia > Artiodactyla > Balaenopteridae > Balaenoptera > Balaenoptera ricei. Next base: position 137,235 of record NW_026777464.1, on the reverse strand, counting down.
CACCATGGGCACTGTAACCATGGGGACTTTCACCCTGAGCACTATCACCGTGAGCACTATCACCATGGGCAGGGTCACCGTGAGCAATATCACCAAGGGCACTGTGACTGTGAGCACTATTACCATGGGCAATATCACCATGAGCACTATCACCGTGAGCACTGTCACCGTGGGCACTGTCATCGTGTGCACTGTCACCATGAGCACTATCACCATGTGAACTGTCTCCATGGGAATGGTCACCATGGGCACTGTCAAGATGAGCACTGTCACCATGGGAACTCTCACCATGAGCACTGTCACCATGGGAAATGTCACCATGGGCACTATCATCATGGGCAGTGCCACCATGAGGAATTTCACCATGAGAACTTCAACCGTGTACACCACCAGCTTTAGCACAGTCACCATGGGCTGTGTCACCATGAGCAGTGTTACCATGGGCACTGTCTCCATGCGAACTGTCACCATGAGCACTGTCACCATGGGCAATGTCACCATGAGCACTGTCACTGTGGGCACTGTCACCATGGGAACTGTCACCATGAGCACTATCACCGTGAGCACTATCACCATGGGCAGTGTCACTGTGAGCAATATCACCATCGCACTGTCACCGTGAGCACTATTAACAAGGGTACTATCACCAAGGGCACTGTCACCATGAGCACTGTCTTCATGGGCACTGTCACCATAGGAACTGTCACCATGAGCACTGTCACTGTGGGCACTATCACCCTGAGCACTATCAAAATGGGCACTGTCACCATAGGCACTGTCACCATGGACACTGTCACCATGAGCACTATCATCATGGGCAGTGCTACCATGAGCAATTTCACCATCGGAACTCCATCCATGTACACCGCCAGCGTGAGCACAGTCAACATGGGCAGTGTCACCATGAGCAGTGTCCCCATGGGCACTTTCAACATGGGCCCTATCACCATGCGAACTGTCACCATGAGCACTATCACCATGAGCACTGTCACCATGAGCATAGTCACCATCGGGTCTGTCACCATGAGCACTATGACCGTGTGCACTATCACCATAGGTAGTGTCATGGTGAGCAATATCACCATGGGCACTGTCACCATGAGCACTATTACCATGGGCACTATCACCATGAGCACTATCACAGTGAGCACTGTCACCGTGGGCAATGTCACCATGTGCACTGTCACCATGAGCACTGTCACCATGAGCACTATCACCATGGGAAGTGTCAACATGGGAACGGTCACCATGGGCACTGTCAACGTGAGCACTGTCAGCATGGGAACTCTCACCAGGAGCACTGTCTCCATGGGAAATGTCACCCTGGACACTGTTCACTATGGGAAGTGTCACCATGAGCACTGTCACCATGGGCACTGTCACTATGGACACTGTCTCCATGGGCACTCTCACCATGGACACTGTCACTGTGGAAAATGTCACCATGGGCACTGTAACCATCTACACTGTCCCCAGGAGCACTATCACCATGGACACTGTATCCATCAGCATTGTCCCCATGGGCACTGTCAATATGAGCACTGTCACCATGGGAACTCTCACCATGAGCACTGTCACCATGGCCAGTGTCACCATGGCCACTGTCACCATAAGCACTGTCACAAAGGGAAATGTCACCATGGGCACTCTCACCATTTGCTCTGTCACCGTGGGCACTGTCACCATGAGCACTGTTCAACATGGGCACTGTCACCTAGAGCACTGCCACTGTGGGCACTATCACCGTGAGCACTGTCACCATGAGCACTTTCACCATGGACACTGTCACCATGAGCATTGTGACCTTGAGCACTGTCACCATGGGAACTTTCACCATGGGCACTGTAACCATGGGCACTGTCACCATGGACAATGTCACCTTGGGAACCGTCACCATGGAAAATGTCACCATGGGCACTGTTGGCCATGGACACTGTCACCATGGGCACTGTGAACATGAGCACTGTCACCATGTAAACTCTTACCATGAACACTGTCACCATGGGAAATGTCACCATGGGCACTGTCACCATGGACACTGTCACCATGAGCACTATCATCATGGGCTGTGCTACCATGAGGAATTTCACCATCGGAACTCCAACCATGTACACCGCCAGCATGAGCACAGTCACCATGGGCAGTGTCACCATGAGCACTATCACCATGAGCACTATCACCATGTGCACTATCACCACGGACACTGTCACCGTGAGAACTATCACCGTGAGCACTGTCACCATGAGAACTGTCACCATGGGCACTGTAACCATGGGAACTGTCACCATGAGCACTATCACCGTGACCACTATCAACATGGGCAGTGTCACCGTGAGCACTATCTCCGTGAACACTTTCACCATGACTACTATCACCGTGGGCACTATAAGCATGAGCACTATCACCATGAGCACTGTCACTGCGGGCACTGTCACCGTGTTCACTGTCACCATGAGCACTGTAACCATGAGCCCTATCACCATGGGAACTGTCACCATGGGAACAGTCACTATGGGCACTGCCATGATGAGCACTGTCACCATGGGAACTCTCACCATGAGCACTATCACCATGGGAAATGTCACCATGGGCACTGTCACCATGGGCACTGTCACCATGGGCGCTGTCACCATGGAAACTGTCACCATGAGCACTATAATCATGGGCAGTGCCACCATAAGGAATTTCACCATTGTAACACCAACCATATACACCGCCAGCATGAGCACAGTCACCATGGGGACTGTCAACATGAGCACTGTCACCATGGGAAATGTCTACATGAGCACTATCACCATGATCACTATCACCAAGGGCACTGTCACCATGAGCACTATCACCGTGGGCAATGTCACCATGAGAACTATCACCGTGAGCACTATCACCATGGGAAGTGTCACCGTGAGAACTGTCACCATGGACATTGTCACCGTGGGCACTGTCACCATGAGCACTGTCACCATGAGCACTGTCACTGTTGGTACTGTCACCATGAGCAATGTCACCATTGGCACTGTCACCATGTGCCCTGTCACCATAGGCACTGTCACCGTGGACACTGTCACCATGAACAATATCATCATAGGCAGTGCCACCATAAGGAATTTCACCATGGGAACTCCAACCATGTATAGCACCAGCATGAGCATAGTCATCATGGTCAGTGTCACCATGAACACTGCCACCATGGGCACTTTCAACATGGGCACAGTCACCATGCGAACTATCACCATAAGGACTACCACCATGAGCAATATTACTATGAACACTATCACCAAGGACACTGTCAACGTGAGCACTATCACCGTAAGCACTATCACCATGAGCACTGTCACCGTGAGCACTGTCACCATGGGCAATTTCAACATGGCCACTGTCACCATGGGCACTGTCACCATGGGAACTCTCACCATGAACACTGTCACCATGGGAAATGTCATTATGGGCAGTGTCACCTTGGGCACTGTCACCATGGGCAGTGTCACCATGAGCACTATTACCATGAGCAGTATCACCATGAGCACTATCACCATGGGCACTGTCACAGTGAGCACTATTACCATGGGTACTATCACCAAGGGCACTGTCATCGTGAACACTGTCACCATGAGCACTGTTACCGTGGGCCTTGCCACCATGAGCACTGTCATCATGGCCACTGTCACCATGCGGACTGCCACCATGAGCACTATCACAGTGGGCACTGTCACCATGAGAACTGTCACCATGGGCAGTGTATCCATGGGAACTGTCACCATGGGCACTATCATGGTGAGCACTATCACCATGGGAACTGTCACCATCGGAACAGTCACCATGCGCACTGTAACCATTGGCACTGCCACAGTGAGCACTGTCACAGTGAGCACTGTCACCATGGGAACTGTCACCATGTGCAGTGTCACCATGGGAACTCTCACTATGAGCACTGTCACCATGGGAAATGTCACTATGGGCAGTGTCACCATGGGCACTGTCACCATGGGTAGTGTCACCATGAGCACTATTACCATGAGCACTATCACCATGAGCACTATCATCACGGGCAGTGCCACCATGAGCACTATCACCGTGAGCACTATCACCATGGGTAGTGTCACCATGAGCAATATCACCATGGGCACTGTCACCATGAGCACTATTACAATGGGCATTATCACCATGAGCAATATCACCATGAGCACTGTCACCATGAGCACTATCACCATGGCAAAGTTGACCATGGGAATGGTCACCATGGGCAATGTCAACATGAGCACTGTCACCATGGGCACTGTCACCATGGGCACTGTCACCATGGGTATGCTGACCATGGGCACTTTCAACATGGGCACTGTCACCATGCGAAAAGTCACCATGAGCACTATCACCATGAGCACTATCACCAAGGGCACTGTCACCATGAGCACTGTCACCGTGTGCACTGTCACAGTGGGCACTATCAACATGAGCACTGTCATCATGAGCACTGTCACCATAGGAAATGTCACAGTGAGCACTGTCACTGTGGGCACTATCACCGTGGGCACTGTCACCATAGGCACTGTCACCATGGACACTGTCACCATGAGCACTATCATCATCGGCAGTGCTACCATGAGGAATTTCACCATCGGAACTCCAACCAAGTACAACGCCAGCATGAGCACAGTCATTATGGGCAGTGCCACTATGAGCACTGTCACCATGGGCACTTTCAACATGGGCCCTGTCACCATGCGAACTATCTCCATGAGCACTATCAGCGTGAGCAATTTCACCATGAGCACTGTCACCATGGGCACTGTCACAATGAGCACTGTCACCATGGGCACTGTAACCATGGGGACTTTCACCCTGAGCACTATCACCGTGAGCACTATCACCATGGGCAGGGTCACCGTGAGCAATATCACCAAGGGCACTGTGACTGTGAGCACTATTACCATGGGCAATATCACCATGAGCACTATCACCGTGAGCACTGTCACCGTGGGCACTGTCATCGTGTGCACTGTCACCATGAGCACTATCACCATGTGAACTGTCTCCATGGGAATGGTCACCATGGGCACTGTCAAGATGAGCACTGTCACCATGGGAACTCTCACCATGAGCACTGTCACCATGGGAAATGTCACCATGGGCACTATCATCATGGGCAGTGCCACCATGAGGAATTTCACCATGAGAACTTCAACCGTGTACACCACCAGCTTTAGCACAGTCACCATGGGCTGTGTCACCATGAGCAGTGTTACCATGGGCACTGTCTCCATGCGAACTGTCACCATGAGCACTGTCACCATGGGCAATGTCACCATGAGCACTGTCACTGTGGGCACTGTCACCATGGGAACTGTCACCATGAGCACTATCACCGTGAGCACTATCACCATGGGCAGTGTCACTGTGAGCAATATCACCATCGCACTGTCACCGTGAGCACTATTAACAAGGGTACTATCACCAAGGGCACTGTCACCATGAGCACTGTCTTCATGGGCACTGTCACCATAGGAACTGTCACCATGAGCACTGTCACTGTGGGCACTATCACCCTGAGCACTATCAAAATGGGCACTGTCACCATAGGCACTGTCACCATGGACACTGTCACCATGAGCACTATCATCATGGGCAGTGCTACCATGAGCAATTTCACCATCGGAACTCCATCCATGTACACCGCCAGCGTGAGCACAGTCAACATGGGCAGTGTCACCATGAGCAGTGTCCCCATGGGCACTTTCAACATGGGCCCTATCACCATGCGAACTGTCACCATGAGCACTATCACCATGAGCACTGTCACCATGAGCATAGTCACCATCGGGTCTGTCACCATGAGCACTATGACCGTGTGCACTATCACCATAGGTAGTGTCATGGTGAGCAATATCACCATGGGCACTGTCACCATGAGCACTATTACCATGGGCACTATCACCATGAGCACTATCACAGTGAGCACTGTCACCGTGGGCAATGTCACCATGTGCACTGTCACCATGAGCACTGTCACCATGAGCACTATCACCATGGGAAGTGTCAACATGGGAACGGTCACCATGGGCACTGTCAACGTGAGCACTGTCAGCATGGGAACTCTCACCAGGAGCACTGTCTCCATGGGAAATGTCACCCTGGACACTGTTCACTATGGGAAGTGTCACCATGAGCACTGTCACCATGGGCACTGTCACTATGGACACTGTCTCCATGGGCACTCTCACCATGGACACTGTCACTGTGGAAAATGTCACCATGGGCACTGTAACCATCTACACTGTCCCCAGGAGCACTATCACCATGGACACTGTATCCATCAGCATTGTCCCCATGGGCACTGTCAATATGAGCACTGTCACCATGGGAACTCTCACCATGAGCACTGTCACCATGGCCAGTGTCACCATGGCCACTGTCACCATAAGCACTGTCACAAAGGGAAATGTCACCATGGGCACTCTCACCATTTGCTCTGTCACCGTGGGCACTGTCACCATGAGCACTGTTCAACATGGGCACTGTCACCTAGAGCACTGCCACTGTGGGCACTATCACCGTGAGCACTGTCACCATGAGCACTTTCACCATGGACACTGTCACCATGAGCATTGTGACCTTGAGCACTGTCACCATGGGAACTTTCACCATGGGCACTGTAACCATGGGCACTGTCACCATGGACAATGTCACCTTGGGAACCGTCACCATGGAAAATGTCACCATGGGCACTGTTGGCCATGGACACTGTCACCATGGGCACTGTGAACATGAGCACTGTCACCATGTAAACTCTTACCATGAACACTGTCACCATGGGAAATGTCACCATGGGCACTGTCACCATGGACACTGTCACCATGAGCACTATCATCATGGGCTGTGCTACCATGAGGAATTTCACCATCGGAACTCCAACCATGTACACCGCCAGCATGAGCACAGTCACCATGGGCAGTGTCACCATGAGCACTATCACCATGAGCACTATCACCATGTGCACTATCACCACGGACACTGTCACCGTGAGAACTATCACCGTGAGCACTGTCACCATGAGAACTGTCACCATGGGCACTGTAACCATGGGAACTGTCACCATGAGCACTATCACCGTGACCACTATCAACATGGGCAGTGTCACCGTGAGCACTATCTCCGTGAACACTTTCACCATGACTACTATCACCGTGGGCACTATAAGCATGAGCACTATCACCATGAGCACTGTCACTGCGGGCACTGTCACCGTGTTCACTGTCACCATGAGCACTGTAACCATGAGCCCTATCACCATGGGAACTGTCACCATGGGAACAGTCACTATGGGCACTGCCATGATGAGCACTGTCACCATGGGAACTCTCACCATGAGCACTATCACCATGGGAAATGTCACCATGGGCACTGTCACCATGGGCACTGTCACCATGGGCGCTGTCACCATGGAAACTGTCACCATGAGCACTATAATCATGGGCAGTGCCACCATAAGGAATTTCACCATTGTAACACCAACCATATACACCGCCAGCATGAGCACAGTCACCATGGGGACTGTCAACATGAGCACTGTCACCATGGGAAATGTCTACATGAGCACTATCACCATGATCACTATCACCAAGGGCACTGTCACCATGAGCACTATCACCGTGGACAATGTCACCATGAGAACTATCACCGTGAGCACTATCACCATGGGAAGTGTCACCGTGAGAACTGTCACCATGGACATTGTCACCGTGGGCACTGTCACCATGAGCACTGTCACCATGAGCACTGTCACTGTTGGTACTGTCACCATGAGCAATGTCACCATTGGCACTGTCACCATGTGCCCTGTCACCATAGGCACTGTCACCGTGGACACTGTCACCATGAACAATATCATCATAGGCAGTGCCACCATAAGGAATTTCACCATGGGAACTCCAACCATGTATAGCACCAGCATGAGCATAGTCATCATGGTCAGTGTCACCATGAACACTGCCACCATGGGCACTTTCAACATGGGCACAGTCACCATGCGAACTATCACCATAAGGACTACCACCATGAGCAATATTACTATGAACACTATCACCAAGGACACTGTCAACGTGAGCACTATCACCGTAAGCACTATCACCATGAGCACTGTCACCGTGAGCACTGTCACCATGGGCAATTTCAACATGGCCACTGTCACCATGGGCACTGTCACCATGGGAACTCTCACCATGAACACTGTCACCATGGGAAATGTCATTATGGGCAGTGTCACCTTGGGCACTGTCACCATGGGCAGTGTCACCATGAGCACTATTACCATGAGCAGTATCACCATGAGCACTATCACCATGGGCACTGTCACAGTGAGCACTATTACCATGGGTACTATCACCAAGGGCACTGTCATCGTGAACACTGTCACCATGAGCACTGTTACCGTGGGCCTTGCCACCATGAGCACTGTCATCATGGCCACTGTCACCATGCGGACTGCCACCATGAGCACTATCACAGTGGGCACTGTCACCATGAGAACTGTCACCATGGGCAGTGTATCCATGGGAACTGTCACCATGGGCACTATCATGGTGAGCACTATCACCATGGGAACTGTCACCATCGGAACAGTCACCATGCGCACTGTAACCATTGGCACTGCCACAGTGAGCACTGTCACAGTGAGCACTGTCACCATGGGAACTGTCACCATGTGCAGTGTCACCATGGGAACTCTCACTATGAGCACTGTCACCATGGGAAATGTCACTATGGGCAGTGTCACCATGGGCACTGTCACCATGGGTAGTGTCACCATGAGCACTATTACCATGAGCACTATCACCATGAGCACTATCATCACGGGCAGTGCCACCATGAGCACTATCACCGTGAGCACTATCACCATGGGTAGTGTCACCATGAGCAATATCACCATGGGCACTGTCACCATGAGCACTATTACAATGGGCATTATCACCATGAGCACTATCACCGTGAGCACTTTCAGTGTGGGCATTGTCACCATGTGCACTGTCACCATGAGCACTGTCACCATGAGCACTATCACCATGGCAAAGTTGACCATGGGAATGGTCACCATGGGCAATGTCAACATGAGCACTGTCACCATGGGCACTGTCACCATGGGCACTGTCACCATGGGTATGCTGACCATGGGCACTTTCAACATGGGCACTGTCACCATGCGAAAAGTCACCATGAGCACTATCACCGTGAGCACTAACAGCATTGGCATTGTCACCATGAGCAATAGCACCATGGGAACTTTCATGGTGAGCACTATTACCATGGGCACTATCACCATTAGCACTATCACCGTGAGCACTGTCACCGTGGGCACTGTCACCGTGTGCACTGTCACCATGGGCAGTGTCACCATGAGCACTGTAACCGTGGACACTGTCATCATGGACACTATCACCATGAGCACTATCATTATGAGCAGTACCACCATGAGTAATTTCACCATGGAAACTCCAACCATGTACACCACCAGCATAAGCACAGTCACCAGGGTCTGTGTCACCATGGGCACTGTCTCCATGGGCACTATCACAAAGGACACTGTCATCATGAGCTTTATTACCATGGGAACTGTCACCATGAGCACTGTCCTCTTACGAACTGCCAGCACGGATACTGCCACCATGAGCACTGCAACCATTGGCACTGCCACCGTGGGCACTGTCATCATGAGCACTGTCACCATGAGAACGGTCACCAGGGACACTGTTAACATGGGCACTCTCACCCATGGCACTGTCACCGTGAGCACTATCACTGTGAGCACTATCACCCTGAGAATTGTCACCGTGGGCACTGTCACCATGCGCACTGTCACCATGGGCACTGTCACGATGGGAACTGTCACCATGAGCACTATCACCGTGAGCACTATCATTAAGGGCACTGTCACCCTGAGCACTATCACCGTGAGCACTATCTCCGTGAACACTTTCACCATGACTACTATCACCGTGGGCACTATAAGCATGAGCACTATCACCATGAGCACTGTCACTACGGGCACTGTCACCGTGTTCACTGTCACCATGAGCACTGTAACCATGAGCCCTATCACCATGGGAACTCTCACCATGGGAACGGTCACTATGGGCACTGCCATGATGAGCACTGTCACCATGGGAACTCTCACCATGAGCACTATCACCATGGGAAATGTCACCATGGGCACTGTCACCATGGGCGCTGTCACCATGGAAACTGTCACCATGAGCACTATAATCATGGGCAGTGCCACCATAAGGAATTTCACCATTGTAACTCCAACCATATACACCGCCAGCATGAGCACAGTCACCATGGGGACTGTCAACATGAGCACTGTCACCATGGGAAATGTCTACATGAGCACTATCACCATGATCACTATCACCAAGGGCACTGTCACCATGAGCACTATCACCGTGGACAATGTCACCATGAGAACTATCACCGTGAGCACTATCACCATGGGAAGTGTCACCGTGAGCACTGTCACCATGGACATTGTCACCGTGGGCACTGTCACCATGAGCACTGTCACTGTTGGCACTGTCACCATGAGCAATGTCACCGTTGGCACTGTCACCATGTGCCCTGTCACCATAGGCACTGTCACCGTGGACACTGTCACCATGAACAATATCATCATAGGTAGTGCCACCATAAGGAATTTCACCATGGGAACTCCAACCATGTATAGCACCAGCATGAGCATAGTCACCATGGTCAGTGTCACCATGAACACTGCCACCATGGGCACTTTCAACATGGGCACAGTCACCATGCGAACTATCACCATAAGGACTACCACCATGAGCAATATTACTATGAACACTATCACCAAGGACACTGTCAACGTGAGCACTATCGCCGTAAGCACTATCACCATGAGCGCTGTCACCGTGAGCACTGTCACCATGGGCACTGTCACGGTGTGCACTGTCACCATGGGCAATTTCAACATGGCCACTGTCACCATGGGCACTGTCACCATGGGAACTCTCACCATGAACACTGTCACCATGGGAAATGTTATTATGGGCAGTGTCACCATGGGCACTGTCACAATGGGCAGTGTCACCATGAGCACTATTACCATGAGCACTATCACCCTGAGCACTATCACCATGGGCACTGTCACAGTGAGCACTATTACCATGGGTACTATCACCAAGGGCACTGTCATCGTGAACACTGTCACCATGAGCACTGTTACCGTGGGCCTTGCCACCATGAGCTCTGTCATCATGGCCACTGTCACCATGCGAACTGCCACCATGAGCACTATCACAGTGGGCACTGTCACCATGAGAACTGTCACCATGGGCAGTGTATCCATGGGAACTGTCACCATGGGCACTATCACGGTGAGCACTATCACCATGGGAACTGTCACCATCGGAACAGTCACCATGCGCACTGTAACCATTGGCACTGCCACAGTGAGCACTGTCACAGTGAGCACTGTCACCATGGGAACTGTCACCATGTGCAGTGTCACCATGGGAACTCTCACTATGAGCACTGTCACCATGGGAAATGTCACTATGGGCAGTGTCACCATGGGCACTGTCACCATGGGTAGTGTCACCATGAGCACTATTACCATGAGCACTATCACCATGAGCACTATCATCACGGGCAGTGTCACCATGAGCACTATCACCGTGAGCACTATCACCATGGGCAGTGTCACCATGAGCAATATCACCATGGGCACTGTCACCATGAGCACTATTACAATGGGCATTATCACCATGAGCACTATCACCGTGAGCACTTTCAGTGTGGGCATTGTCACCATGTGCACTGTCACCATGAGCACTGTCACCATGAGCACTATCACCATGGCAAAGGTGACCATGGGAATGGTCACCATGGGCAATGTCAACATGAGCACTGTCACCATGGGCACTGTTACCATGGGCACTGTCACCATGGGTATGCTGACCATGGGCACTTTCAACATGGGCACTGTCACCATGCGAAAAGTCACCATGAGCACTATCACCATGAGCACTATCACCAAGGGCACTGTCACCAAGGGCACTGTCACCGTGAGCACTATCACCGTGAGCACTATCACCATGGGCAGTGTCACCATGAGCAATATCAACATGGGCAGTGTCACCAGCAGCACTATTACCATGGGAACTATCACGTTGAGCACTATCACCTTGAACACTGTCACCGTGGGCACTGTCACCATGGGCACTGTCAACATGAGCACAGTCACCATAGGAACTCTCACCATGAGCATTGTCACCATGGCAAATATCACTATGGGCAGTGTCACCATGGGCACTGTCACCATAGGCAGTGTCACCATGATCACTATTACCATGAGCACTATCACCATGAGCACTATCACCATGGGCACTGTCACCGTGAGCAATATGACCATGCGTACTATCACCAAGGGCACTGTCAACGTGAGCACTCTCACCCTGAGCACTGTCACTGTGGGCATTGTCACCATGAGCACTGTCATCATGGGTACTGTCACCATAGAAACTGTCACAATGAGCACTGTCACTGTGGGCACTATCACCATGGACACTGTCGCCATAGACACTGTCACCATGGATACTGTCACCATGAGCACTATCATCATGGGCAGTGCTACCATAAGGAATTTCACCATGGGAACTCCAACCATGGACACCGCCAGCATGAGCACAGCCACCATGGGCAGTGTCACCATGAGCACTGCCACCATGGGCACTATCAACATGGGCACTGTCACCATGCGAACTATCGCCATGAGCACTGTCACCATGAGCACTATCACCATGGGAAGTGTCAACATGGGAACGGTCACCATGGGCACTGTCAACGTGAGCACTGTCAGCATGGGAACTCTCACCAGGAGCACTGTCTCCATGGGAAATGTCACCCTGGACACTGTTCACTATGGGAAGTGTCACCATGAGCACTGTCACCATGGGCACTGTCACTATGGACACTGTCTCCATGGGCACTCTCACCATGGACACTGTCACTGTGGAAAATGTCACCATGGGCACTGTAACCATCTACACTGTCCCCAGGAGCACTATCACCATGGACACTGTATCCATCAGCATTGTCCCCATGGGCACTGTCAATATGAGCACTGTCACCATGGGAACTCTCACCATGAGCACTGTCACCATGGCCAGTGTCACCATGGCCACTGTCACCATAAGCACTGTCACAAAGGGAAATGTCACCATGGGCACTCTCACCATTTGCTCTGTCACCGTGGGCACTGTCACCATGAGCACTGTTCAACATGGGCACTGTCACCTAGAGCACTGCCACTGTGGGCACTATCACCGTGAGCACTGTCACCATGAGCACTTTCACCATGGACACTGTCACCATGAGCATTGTGACCTTGAGCACTGTCACCATGGGAACTTTCACCATGGGCACTGTAACCATGGGCACTGTCACCATGGACAATGTCACCTTGGGAACCGTCACCATGGAAAATGTCACCATGGGCACTGTTGGCCATGGACACTGTCACCATGGGCACTGTGAACATGAGCACTGTCACCATGTAAACTCTTACCATGAACACTGTCACCATGGGAAATGTCACCATGGGCACTGTCACCATGGACACTGTCACCATGAGCACTATCATCATGGGCTGTGCTACCATGAGGAATTTCACCATCGGAACTCCAACCATGTACACCGCCAGCATGAGCACAGTCACCATGGGCAGTGTCACCATGAGCACTATCACCATGAGCACTATCACCATGTGCACTATCACCACGGACACTGTCACCGTGAGAACTATCACCGTGAGCACTGTCACCATGAGAACTGTCACCATGGGCACTGTAACCATGGGAACTGTCACCATGAGCACTATCACCGTGACCACTATCAACATGGGCAGTGTCACCGTGAGCACTATCTCCGTGAACACTTTCACCATGACTACTATCACCGTGGGCACTATAAGCATGAGCACTATCACCATGAGCACTGTCACTGCGGGCACTGTCACCGTGTTCACTGTCACCATGAGCACTGTAACCATGAGCCCTATCACCATGGGAACTGTCACCATGGGAACAGTCACTATGGGCACTGCCATGATGAGCACTGTCACCATGGGAACTCTCACCATGAGCACTATCACCATGGGAAATGTCACCATGGGCACTGTCACCATGGGCACTGTCACCATGGGCGCTGTCACCATGGAAACTGTCACCATGAGCACTATAATCATGGGCAGTGCCACCATAAGGAATTTCACCATTGTAACACCAACCATATACACCGCCAGCATGAGCACAGTCACCATGGGGACTGTCAACATGAGCACTGTCACCATGGGAAATGTCTACATGAGCACTATCACCATGATCACTATCACCAAGGGCACTGTCACCATGAGCACTATCACCGTGGACAATGTCACCATGAGAACTATCACCGTGAGCACTATCACCATGGGAAGTGTCACCGTGAGAACTGTCACCATGGACATTGTCACCGTGGGCACTGTCACCATGAGCACTGTCACCATGAGCACTGTCACTGTTGGTACTGTCACCATGAGCAATGTCACCATTGGCACTGTCACCATGTGCCCTGTCACCATAGGCACTGTCACCGTGGACACTGTCACCATGAACAATATCATCATAGGCAGTGCCACCATAAGGAATTTCACCATGGGAACTCCAACCATGTATAGCACCAGCATGAGCATAGTCATCATGGTCAGTGTCACCATGAACACTGCCACCATGGGCACTTTCAACATGGGCACAGTCACCATGCGAACTATCACCATAAGGACTACCACCATGAGCAATATTACTATGAACACTATCACCAAGGACACTGTCAACGTGAGCACTATCACCGTAAGCACTATCACCATGAGCACTGTCACCGTGAGCACTGTCACCATGGGCAATTTCAACATGGCCACTGTCACCATGGGCACTGTCACCATGGGAACTCTCACCATGAACACTGTCACCATGGGAAATGTCATTATGGGCAGTGTCACCTTGGGCACTGTCACCATGGGCAGTGTCACCATGAGCACTATTACCATGAGCAGTATCACCATGAGCACTATCACCATGGGCACTGTCACAGTGAGCACTATTACCATGGGTACTATCACCAAGGGCACTGTCATCGTGAACACTGTCACCATGAGCACTGTTACCGTGGGCCTTGCCACCATGAGCACTGTCATCATGGCCACTGTCACCATGCGGACTGCCACCATGAGCACTATCACAGTGGGCACTGTCACCATGAGAACTGTCACCATGGGCAGTGTATCCATGGGAACTGTCACCATGGGCACTATCATGGTGAGCACTATCACCATGGGAACTGTCACCATCGGAACAGTCACCATGCGCACTGTAACCATTGGCACTGCCACAGTGAGCACTGTCACAGTGAGCACTGTCACCATGGGAACTGTCACCATGTGCAGTGTCACCATGGGAACTCTCACTATGAGCACTGTCACCATGGGAAATGTCACTATGGGCAGTGTCACCATGGGCACTGTCACCATGGGTAGTGTCACCATGAGCACTATTACCATGAGCACTATCACCATGAGCACTATCATCACGGGCAGTGCCACCATGAGCACTATCACCGTGAGCACTATCACCATGGGTAGTGTCACCATGAGCAATATCACCATGGGCACTGTCACCATGAGCACTATTACAATGGGCATTATCACCATGAGCACTATCACCGTGAGCACTTTCAGTGTGGGCATTGTCACCATGTGCACTGTCACCATGAGCACTGTCACCATGAGCACTA
Source organism: Balaenoptera ricei (assembly GCF_028023285.1). Lineage (NCBI taxonomy): Eukaryota > Metazoa > Chordata > Mammalia > Artiodactyla > Balaenopteridae > Balaenoptera > Balaenoptera ricei. The sequence continues at coordinate 121,404 of NW_026777464.1, read as the reverse complement.
TCACCATGGCAAAGTTGACCATGGGAATGGTCACCATGGGCAATGTCAACATGAGCACTGTCACCATGGGCACTGTCACCATGGGCACTGTCACCATGGGTATGCTGACCATGGGCACTTTCAACATGGGCACTGTCACCATGCGAAAAGTCACCATGAGCACTATCACCGTGAGCACTAACAGCATTGGCATTGTCACCATGAGCAATAGCACCATGGGAACTTTCATGGTGAGCACTATTACCATGGGCACTATCACCATTAGCACTATCACCGTGAGCACTGTCACCGTGGGCACTGTCACCGTGTGCACTGTCACCATGGGCAGTGTCACCATGAGCACTGTAACCGTGGACACTGTCATCATGGACACTATCACCATGAGCACTATCATTATGAGCAGTACCACCATGAGTAATTTCACCATGGAAACTCCAACCATGTACACCACCAGCATAAGCACAGTCACCAGGGTCTGTGTCACCATGGGCACTGTCTCCATGGGCACTATCACAAAGGACACTGTCATCATGAGCTTTATTACCATGGGAACTGTCACCATGAGCACTGTCCTCTTACGAACTGCCAGCACGGATACTGCCACCATGAGCACTGCAACCATTGGCACTGCCACCGTGGGCACTGTCATCATGAGCACTGTCACCATGAGAACGGTCACCAGGGACACTGTTAACATGGGCACTCTCACCCATGGCACTGTCACCGTGAGCACTATCACTGTGAGCACTATCACCCTGAGAATTGTCACCGTGGGCACTGTCACCATGCGCACTGTCACCATGGGCACTGTCACGATGGGAACTGTCACCATGAGCACTATCACCGTGAGCACTATCATTAAGGGCACTGTCACCCTGAGCACTATCACCGTGAGCACTATCTCCGTGAACACTTTCACCATGACTACTATCACCGTGGGCACTATAAGCATGAGCACTATCACCATGAGCACTGTCACTACGGGCACTGTCACCGTGTTCACTGTCACCATGAGCACTGTAACCATGAGCCCTATCACCATGGGAACTCTCACCATGGGAACGGTCACTATGGGCACTGCCATGATGAGCACTGTCACCATGGGAACTCTCACCATGAGCACTATCACCATGGGAAATGTCACCATGGGCACTGTCACCATGGGCGCTGTCACCATGGAAACTGTCACCATGAGCACTATAATCATGGGCAGTGCCACCATAAGGAATTTCACCATTGTAACTCCAACCATATACACCGCCAGCATGAGCACAGTCACCATGGGGACTGTCAACATGAGCACTGTCACCATGGGAAATGTCTACATGAGCACTATCACCATGATCACTATCACCAAGGGCACTGTCACCATGAGCACTATCACCGTGGACAATGTCACCATGAGAACTATCACCGTGAGCACTATCACCATGGGAAGTGTCACCGTGAGCACTGTCACCATGGACATTGTCACCGTGGGCACTGTCACCATGAGCACTGTCACTGTTGGCACTGTCACCATGAGCAATGTCACCGTTGGCACTGTCACCATGTGCCCTGTCACCATAGGCACTGTCACCGTGGACACTGTCACCATGAACAATATCATCATAGGTAGTGCCACCATAAGGAATTTCACCATGGGAACTCCAACCATGTATAGCACCAGCATGAGCATAGTCACCATGGTCAGTGTCACCATGAACACTGCCACCATGGGCACTTTCAACATGGGCACAGTCACCATGCGAACTATCACCATAAGGACTACCACCATGAGCAATATTACTATGAACACTATCACCAAGGACACTGTCAACGTGAGCACTATCGCCGTAAGCACTATCACCATGAGCGCTGTCACCGTGAGCACTGTCACCATGGGCACTGTCACGGTGTGCACTGTCACCATGGGCAATTTCAACATGGCCACTGTCACCATGGGCACTGTCACCATGGGAACTCTCACCATGAACACTGTCACCATGGGAAATGTTATTATGGGCAGTGTCACCATGGGCACTGTCACAATGGGCAGTGTCACCATGAGCACTATTACCATGAGCACTATCACCCTGAGCACTATCACCATGGGCACTGTCACAGTGAGCACTATTACCATGGGTACTATCACCAAGGGCACTGTCATCGTGAACACTGTCACCATGAGCACTGTTACCGTGGGCCTTGCCACCATGAGCTCTGTCATCATGGCCACTGTCACCATGCGAACTGCCACCATGAGCACTATCACAGTGGGCACTGTCACCATGAGAACTGTCACCATGGGCAGTGTATCCATGGGAACTGTCACCATGGGCACTATCACGGTGAGCACTATCACCATGGGAACTGTCACCATCGGAACAGTCACCATGCGCACTGTAACCATTGGCACTGCCACAGTGAGCACTGTCACAGTGAGCACTGTCACCATGGGAACTGTCACCATGTGCAGTGTCACCATGGGAACTCTCACTATGAGCACTGTCACCATGGGAAATGTCACTATGGGCAGTGTCACCATGGGCACTGTCACCATGGGTAGTGTCACCATGAGCACTATTACCATGAGCACTATCACCATGAGCACTATCATCACGGGCAGTGTCACCATGAGCACTATCACCGTGAGCACTATCACCATGGGCAGTGTCACCATGAGCAATATCACCATGGGCACTGTCACCATGAGCACTATTACAATGGGCATTATCACCATGAGCACTATCACCGTGAGCACTTTCAGTGTGGGCATTGTCACCATGTGCACTGTCACCATGAGCACTGTCACCATGAGCACTATCACCATGGCAAAGGTGACCATGGGAATGGTCACCATGGGCAATGTCAACATGAGCACTGTCACCATGGGCACTGTTACCATGGGCACTGTCACCATGGGTATGCTGACCATGGGCACTTTCAACATGGGCACTGTCACCATGCGAAAAGTCACCATGAGCACTATCACCATGAGCACTATCACCAAGGGCACTGTCACCAAGGGCACTGTCACCGTGAGCACTATCACCGTGAGCACTATCACCATGGGCAGTGTCACCATGAGCAATATCAACATGGGCAGTGTCACCAGCAGCACTATTACCATGGGAACTATCACGTTGAGCACTATCACCTTGAACACTGTCACCGTGGGCACTGTCACCATGGGCACTGTCAACATGAGCACAGTCACCATAGGAACTCTCACCATGAGCATTGTCACCATGGCAAATATCACTATGGGCAGTGTCACCATGGGCACTGTCACCATAGGCAGTGTCACCATGATCACTATTACCATGAGCACTATCACCATGAGCACTATCACCATGGGCACTGTCACCGTGAGCAATATGACCATGCGTACTATCACCAAGGGCACTGTCAACGTGAGCACTCTCACCCTGAGCACTGTCACTGTGGGCATTGTCACCATGAGCACTGTCATCATGGGTACTGTCACCATAGAAACTGTCACAATGAGCACTGTCACTGTGGGCACTATCACCATGGACACTGTCGCCATAGACACTGTCACCATGGATACTGTCACCATGAGCACTATCATCATGGGCAGTGCTACCATAAGGAATTTCACCATGGGAACTCCAACCATGGACACCGCCAGCATGAGCACAGCCACCATGGGCAGTGTCACCATGAGCACTGCCACCATGGGCACTATCAACATGGGCACTGTCACCATGCGAACTATCGCCATGAGCACTATCACCATGAGCAGTATTACCATGAGCACTATCCCCAAGGGCACTGTCAACGTGAGCACTATCACCGTGAGCACTATCACCATGGGCAGTGTCACCGTGAACAATATCACCATGGGCAGTGTCAACGTGAGCCCTATTACCATGGGCACTATCACCAAGGGCACTGTCATTGTGAGCAGTGTCACCATGAGCACTGTCACCGTGGGCACTATCAACATGAGCACTGTCACCATGGGCACTGTCACCATGAGAACTGTCACCGTGGGCAATGTCACCATGAGCACTGTCACCGTGGGCACTGTCACCATGGGAACTGTCACCATGAGCACTATCACCATGAGGACTATAACCATGGGCACTGTCACAGTGAGCAATATCACCATGAACACTGTAACCATGGGAAATATCACCGTGGGCACTGTCACCATGGACACTGTCATCATGAGTTCTGTTACCATGGGAAATGTCACCATGAGCACTGTCACCATGGGAACTGTCACCATGAGCACTATCAACGTGAGCACTATAACCATGGGCACCATCACCGTGAGCAATATCACCATTAACACTGTCACCGTGTGCACTGTCAACATGAGCACTGTCAACATGGGAAATGTCACCATGGGAACTCTCACCATGGGCAGGGTCACCATGAGCACTGTCACCATGGGCACTCTCACGATGGACACTGTCACCATGAGCACTATCATCATGGGCACTGCCAGCATAAGAAATTTCACCATGGGGACTCCAGCCATGTACACTGCCGGCATGAGCAAAGTCACGATGGTCAGTGTTACCATGAGCACTATCACCATGAGAACTTTAACCATGAGCACTATCATCAAGAGCACTGTCACTGCGAGCATTATCACCGTGAACACTCTCACCGTGAGCACTGTCACCATGAGCACTGTCTCCGTGGGCATTGTAACCATGAGCACTGTCGTCATGGGCACTGTCACCATGCGAAATGCCACCATGAGCTCTATCACCGAGGGCACTGTCACCGTGAGCACTGTCACCATGAGCATAGTCACCGTGGGCACTGTCACCATGAGCACTGTCACCGTAGGTATTTTCAACATGGCCATTGTCACCATGGGCACTGTCACCATGGACACTGTCATCATGAGCTCTGTTACCATGGGAAATGTCACCATGTGGACTGTCACTTTGGGAACTGCCACCATGGACACTGCCACCATGAGCACTTTAACCATTGGCACTGCCACAGTGAGCACTGTCACCATGAGGAGTGTCGCCATGGGAACTGTCAACATGTGCACTGTCACCATGGGAACTCTCACCATGAGCACTGCGACCATGGGAAATGTCACTATGGTCAGTGTCACCATGGGCAATGTCACCATGGGCAGTGTCACTATGAGCACTATTACCATGAGCATTATCACCATGAGCACTATCACCATGGGCAGTGTCACCGTGAGCCCTATTACCATGGGCACTATCACCAAGGGTATTGTCACTGTGAGCACTGTCACCATGAGCACTGTCACCGTGGGCAATGTCAAAATGAGCACTGTCAACATGGGCACTGTATCCATGGGAACTGTCAACATGGGCACTGTCACCGTGGGCATTGTCACCATTAGCACTGTCATTATGGGCACTGACACCATGAGAACTGCCACCATGAGCACTATCACCGTGGGCTCTGTCACCATGAGCACTGTCACCATGGGCACTGTATCCATGGGAACTGTCACCATGGGCACTGTAACCGTGGGCATTGTCACCATTAGCACTGTCATAATGGGCACTGACACCATGAGAACTGCCACCATGAGCAGTATCACCGTGGGCTCTGTCACCATGAGCACTGTCACCATGGGCACTGTATCCATGGGAACTGTCACCATGGGCACTATCACGGAATGCACTATCACCATGGGAACTGTCACCATGGGAATGGTCACTATGGGCATTTTCAAGATGAGCACTGTCACAAAGGGAACTCTCACCATGAGCACTGTCACCGTGGGCACTGTCAACATGAACACTGTCACCATGGGAACTCTCACCATGAGCACTGTAACCATGGCAAATGTCACCATGAGCACTATCATCATGGGCGGTGCCACCATAACAATTTCGCCATGTGAACTCCAACCATGTATACCGCCAGGAGGAGCACAGTCACCATGGGCAGTGTCAACATGAGCACTGTCACACTGGGCACTTTCAACATGGGCAGAGTCACCATGCGAACTGGCACCATGAGCACTATCACCATGATCAGTATCACCAAGGGCACTGTCACCGTGAGCACTGTCACCGTGGGCACTGTCACCATGAGCACTGTCATCATGGGCACTGTAACCATGGGAACTGTCACCATGAGCACTATCACCGTGAGCACAATCACCATGGGTAGTTTCACCATGGGCAGTATCACCATGAGCACTATCACCATGAGCAGTATTACCATGAGCACTATCACCAAGGTCACTGTCAACGTAAGCACTATCACTGTGAGCACTATCACCATGAGCACTGTCACCATGAGCATTGTCACCGTGGGCAATGTCATCATGAGCACTGTCACCATGGGCATTGTAACAATGGGAACGGTCACCATGAGCACTATCACCGTGAGCACTATCACCATGGGCAGTGTCCCGTGAGAAATATCACCATGGGAACTGTCACAGTGAGCGCTATTACCATGGGTACTATCACCAAGGGCACAGTCACTGTGAGCACTATCACCGTGAGCACTGTCACCATGAGCACTGTCACCATGAGCACTATCACCATGGCAAAGGTGACCATGGGAATGGTCACCATGGGCAATGTCAACATGAGCACTGTCACCATGGGCACTGTCACCATGGGCACTGTCACCATGGGTATGTTGACCATGGGCACTTTCAACATGGGCACTGTCACCATGCAAAAAGTCACCATGAGCACTATCACCATGAGCACTATCACCAAGGGCACTGTCACCATGAGCACTGTCACCGTGTGCACTGTCACAGTGGGCACTATCAACATGAGCACTGTCATCATGAGCACTGTCACCATAGGAAATGTCACAGTGAGCACTGTCACTGTGGGCACTATCACCGTGGGCACTGTCACCATAGGCACTGTCACCATGGACACTGTCACCATGAGCACTATCATCATCGGCAGTGCTACCATGAGGAATTTCACCATCGGAACTCCAACCAAGTACAACGCCAGCATGAGCACAGTCATTATGGGCAGTGCCACTATGAGCACTGTCACCATGGGCACTTTCAACATGGGCCCTGTCACCATGCGAACTATCTCCATGAGCACTATCAGCGTGAGCAATTTCACCATGGGCACTGTCACAATGAGCACTGTCACCATGGGCACTGTAACCATGGGGACGTTCACCCTGAGCACTATCACCGTGAGCACTATCACCATGGGCAGGGTCACCGTGAGCAATATCACCAAGGGCACTGTGACTGTGAGCACTATTACCATGGGCAATATCACCATGAGCACTATCACCGTGAGCACTGTCACCGTGGGCACTGTCATAGTGTGCACTGTCACCATGAGCACTATCACCATGTGAACTGTCACCATGGGAATGGTCACCATGGGCACTGTCAAGATGAGCACTGTCACCATGAGCACTGTCACCATGGGAAATGTCACCATGGGCACTATCATCATGGGCAGTGCCACCATGAGGAATTTCACCATGAGAACTTCAACCGTGTACACCACCAGCTTTAGCACAGTCACCATGGGCTGTGTCACCATGAGCAGTGTCACCATGGGCACTGTCTCCATGCGAACTGTCACCATGAGCACTGTCACCATGGGCAATGTCACCATGAGCACTGTCACTGTGGGCACTGTCACCATGGGAACTGTCACCATGAGCACTATCACCGTGAGCACTATCACCATGGGCAGTGTCACTGTGAGCAATATCACCATCGCACTGTCACCGTGAGCACTATTAACAAGGGTACTATCACCAAGGGCACTGTCACCATGAGCACTGTCATCATGGGCACTGTCACCATAGGAACTGTCACCGTGAGCACTGTCACTGTGGGCTCTATCACCCTGAGCACTATCAAAATGGGCACTGTCACCATAGGCACTGTCACCATGGACACTGTCACCATGAGCACTATCATCATGGGCAGTGCTACCATGAGCAATTTCACCATCGGAACTCCATCCATGCACCATGGGCAATGTCACCATGAGCACTGTCACTGTGGGCACTGTCACCATGGGAACTGTCACCATGAGCACTATCACCGTGAGCACTATCACCATGGGCAGTGTCACGGTGAGCAATATCACCATGGGCACTGTCACCATGAGCACTATTACCATGGGCACTATAACCATGAGCACTATCACAGTGAGCACTGTCACCATGGGCAATGTCACCATGTGCACTGTCACCATGAGCACTATCACCATGGGAAGTGTCAACATGGGAACGGTCACCATGGGCACTGTCAACGTGAGCACTGTCAGCATGGGAACTCTCACCAGGAGCACTGTCTCCATGGGAAATGTCACCCTGGACACTGTTCACTATGGGAAGTGTCACCATGAGCACTGTCACCATGGGCACTGTCACTATGGACACTGTCTCCATGGGCACTCTCACCATGGACACTGTCACTGTGGAAAATGTCACCATGGGCACTGTAACCATCTACACTGTCCCCAGGAGCACTATCACCATGGACACTGTATCCATCAGCATTGTCCCCATGGGCACTGTCAATATGAGCACTGTCACCATGGGAACTCTCACCATGAGCACTGTCACCATGGCCAGTGTCACCATGGCCACTGTCACCATAAGCACTGTCACAAAGGGAAATGTCACCATGGGCACTCTCACCATTTGCTCTGTCACCGTGGGCACTGTCACCATAAGCACTGTCACCATGAGCACTGTTCAACATGGGCACTGTCACCTAGAGCACTGCCACTGTGGGCACTATCACCGTGAGCACTGTCACCATGAGCACTGTCACCATGGACACTGTCACCATGAGCATTGTGACCTTGAGCACTGTCACCATGGGAACTTTCACCATGGGCACTGTAACCATGGGCACTGTCACCATGGACAATGTCACCTTGGGAACCGTCACCATGGAAAATGTCACCATGGGCACTGTTGGCCATGGACACTGTCACCATGGGCACTGTGAACATGAGCACTGTCACCATGTAAACTCTTACCATGAACACTGTCACCATGGGAAATGTCACCATGGGCACTGTCACCATGGACACTGTCACCATGAGCACTATCATCATGGGCTGTGCTACCATGAGGAATTTCACCATCGGAACTCCAACCATGTACACCGCCAGCATGAGCACAGTCACCATGGGCAGTGTCACCATGAGCACTATCACCATGAGCACTATCACCATGTGCACTATCACCACGGACACTGTCACCGTGAGAACTATCACCGTGAGCACTGTCACCATGAGAACTGTCACCATGGGCACTGTAACCATGGGAACTGTCACCATGAGCACTATCACCGTGACCACTATCAACATGGGCAGTGTCACCGTGAGCACTATCTCCGTGAACACTTTCACCATGACTACTATCACCGTGGGCACTATAAGCATGAGCACTATCACCATGAGCACTGTCACTGCGGGCACTGTCACCGTGTTCACTGTCACCATGAGCACTGTAACCATGAGCCCTATCACCATGGGAACTGTCACCATGGGAACAGTCACTATGGGCACTGCCATGATGAGCACTGTCACCATGGGAACTCTCACCATGAGCACTATCACCATGGGAAATGTCACCATGGGCACTGTCACCATGGGCACTGTCACCATGGGCGCTGTCACCATGGAAACTGTCACCATGAGCACTATAATCATGGGCAGTGCCACCATAAGGAATTTCACCATTGTAACACCAACCATATACACCGCCAGCATGAGCACAGTCACCATGGGGACTGTCAACATGAGCACTGTCACCATGGGAAATGTCTACATGAGCACTATCACCATGATCACTATCACCAAGGGCACTGTCACCATGAGCACTATCACCGTGGACAATGTCACCATGAGAACTATCACCGTGAGCACTATCACCATGGGAAGTGTCACCGTGAGAACTGTCACCATGGACATTGTCACCGTGGGCACTGTCACCATGAGCACTGTCACCATGAGCACTGTCACTGTTGGTACTGTCACCATGAGCAATGTCACCATTGGCACTGTCACCATGTGCCCTGTCACCATAGGCACTGTCACCGTGGACACTGTCACCATGAACAATATCATCATAGGCAGTGCCACCATAAGGAATTTCACCATGGGAACTCCAACCATGTATAGCACCAGCATGAGCATAGTCATCATGGTCAGTGTCACCATGAACACTGCCACCATGGGCACTTTCAACATGGGCACAGTCACCATGCGAACTATCACCATAAGGACTACCACCATGAGCAATATTACTATGAACACTATCACCAAGGACACTGTCAACGTGAGCACTATCACCGTAAGCACTATCACCATGAGCACTGTCACCGTGAGCACTGTCACCATGGGCAATTTCAACATGGCCACTGTCACCATGGGCACTGTCACCATGGGAACTCTCACCATGAACACTGTCACCATGGGAAATGTCATTATGGGCAGTGTCACCTTGGGCACTGTCACCATGGGCAGTGTCACCATGAGCACTATTACCATGAGCAGTATCACCATGAGCACTATCACCATGGGCACTGTCACAGTGAGCACTATTACCATGGGTACTATCACCAAGGGCACTGTCATCGTGAACACTGTCACCATGAGCACTGTTACCGTGGGCCTTGCCACCATGAGCACTGTCATCATGGCCACTGTCACCATGCGGACTGCCACCATGAGCACTATCACAGTGGGCACTGTCACCATGAGAACTGTCACCATGGGCAGTGTATCCATGGGAACTGTCACCATGGGCACTATCATGGTGAGCACTATCACCATGGGAACTGTCACCATCGGAACAGTCACCATGCGCACTGTAACCATTGGCACTGCCACAGTGAGCACTGTCACAGTGAGCACTGTCACCATGGGAACTGTCACCATGTGCAGTGTCACCATGGGAACTCTCACTATGAGCACTGTCACCATGGGAAATGTCACTATGGGCAGTGTCACCATGGGCACTGTCACCATGGGTAGTGTCACCATGAGCACTATTACCATGAGCACTATCACCATGAGCACTATCATCACGGGCAGTGCCACCATGAGCACTATCACCGTGAGCACTATCACCATAGGTAGTGTCACCATGAGCAATATCACCATGGGCACTGTCACCATGAGCACTATTACAATGGGCATTATCACCATGAGCACTATCACCGTGAGCACTTTCAGTGTGGGCATTGTCACCATGTGCACTGTCACCATGAGCACTGTCACCATGAGCACTATCACCATGGCAAAGTTGACCATGGGAATGGTCACCATGGGCAATGTCAACATGAGCACTGTCACCATGGGCACTGTCACCATGGGCACTGTCACCATGGGTATGCTGACCATGGGCACTTTCAACATGGGCACTGTCACCATGCGAAAAGTCACCATGAGCACTATCACCATGAGCACTATCACCAAGGGCACTGTCACCATGAGCACTGTCACCGTGTGCACTGTCACAGTGGGCACTATCAACATGAGCACTGTCATCATGAGCACTGTCACCATAGGAAATGTCACAGTGAGCACTGGCACTGTGGGCACTATCACCGTGGGCACTGTCACCATAGGCACTGTCACCATGGACACTGTCACCATGAGCACTATCATCATCGGCAGTGCTACCATGAGGAATTTCACCATCGGAACTCCAACCAAGTACAACGCCAGCATGAGCACAGTCATTATGGGCAGTGCCACTATGAGCACTGTCACCATGGGCACTTTCAACATGGGCCCTGTCACCATGCGAACTATCTCCATGAGCACTATCAGCGTGAGCAATTTCACCATGAGCACTGTCACCATGGGCACTGTCACAATGAGCACTGTCACCATGGGCACTGTAACCATGGGGACTTTCACCCTGAGCACTATCACCGTGAGCACTATCACCATGGGCAGGGTCACCGTGAGCAATATCACCAAGGGCACTGTGACTGTGAGCACTATTACCATGGGCAATATCACCATGAGCACTATCACCGTGAGCACTGTCACCGTGGGCACTGTCATCGTGTGCACTGTCACCATGAGCACTATCACCATGTGAACTGTCTCCATGGGAATGGTCACCATGGGCACTGTCAAGATGAGCACTGTCACCATGGGAAATCTCACCATGAGCACTGTCACCATGGGAAATGTCACCATGGGCACTATCATCATGGGCAGTGCCACCATGAGGAATTTCACCATGAGAACTTCAACCGTGTACACCACCAGCTTTAGCACAGTCACCATGGGCTGTGTCACCATGAGCAGTGTCACCATGGGCACTGTCTCCATGCGAACTGTCACCATGAGCACTGTCACCATGGGCAATGTCACCATGAGCACTGTCACTGTGGGCACTGTCACCATGGGAACTGTCACCATGAGCACTATCACCGTGAGCACTATCACCATGGGCAGTGTCACTGTGAGCAATATCACCATCGCACTGTCACCATGAGCACTATTAACAAGGGTACTATCACCAAGGGCACTGTCACCATGAGCACTGTCTTCATGGGCACTGTCACCATAGGAACTGTCACCATGAGCACTGTCACTGTGGGCACTATCACCCTGAGCACTATCAAAATGGGCACTGTCACCATAGGCACTGTCACCATGGACACTGTCACCATGAGCACTATCATCATGGGCAGTGCTACCATGAGCAATTTCACCATCGGAACTCCATCCATGTACACCGCCAGCGTGAGCACAGTCAACATGGGCAGTGTCACCATGAGCAGTGTCCCCATGGGCACTTTCAACATGGGCCCTATCACCATGCGAACTGTCACCATGAGCACTATCACCATGAGCACTGTCACCATGAGCATAGTCACCATCGGGTCTGTCACCATGAGCACTATGACCGTGTGCACTATCACCATAGGTAGTGTCACGGTGAGCAATATCACCATGGGCACTGTCACCATGAGCACTATTACCATGGGCACTATCACCATGAGCACTATCACAGTGAGCACTGTCACCGTGGGCAATGTCACCATGTGCACTGTCACCATGAGCACTGTCACCATGAGCACTATCACCATGGGAAGTGTCAACATGGGAACGGTCACCATGGGCACTGTCAACGTGAGCACTGTCAGCATGGGAACTCTCACCAGGAGCACTGTCTCCATGGGAAATGTCACCCTGGACACTGTTCACTATGGGAAGTGTCACCATGAGCACTGTCACCATGGGCACTGTCACTATGGACACTGTCTCCATGGGCACTCTCACCATGGACACTGTCACTGTGGAAAATGTCACCATGGGCACTGTAACCATCTACACTGTCCCCAGGAGCACTATCACCATGGACACTGTATCCATCAGCATTGTCCCCATGGGCACTGTCAATATGAGCACTGTCACCATGGGAACTCTCACCATGAGCACTGTCACCATGGCCAGTGTCACCATGGCCACTGTCACCATAAGCACTGTCACAAAGGGAAATGTCACCATGGGCACTCTCACCATTTGCTCTGTCACCGTGGGCACTGTCACCATGAGCACTGTTCAACATGGGCACTGTCACCTAGAGCACTGCCACTGTGGGCACTATCACCGTGAGCACTGTCACCATGAGCACTGTCACCATGGACACTGTCACCATGAGCATTGTGACCTTGAGCACTGTCACCATGGGAACTTTCACCATGGGCACTGTAACCATGGGCACTGTCACCATGGACAATGTCACCTTGGGAACCGTCACCATGGAAAATGTCACCATGGGCACTGTTGGCCATGGACACTGTCACCATGGGCACTGTGAACATGAGCACTGTCACCATGTAAACTCTTACCATGAACACTGTCACCATGGGAAATGTCACCATGGGCACTGTCACCATGGACACTGTCACCATGAGCACTATCATCATGGGCTGTGCTACCATGAGGAATTTCACCATCGGAACTCCAACCATGTACACCGCCAGCATGAGCACAGTCACCATGGGCAGTGTCACCATGAGCACTATCACCATGAGCACTATCACCATGTGCACTATCACCACGGACACTGTCACCGTGAGAACTATCACCGTGAGCACTGTCACCATGAGAACTGTCACCATGGGCACTGTAACCATGGGAACTGTCACCATGAGCACTATCACCGTGACCACTATCAACATGGGCAGTGTCACCGTGAGCACTATCTCCGTGAACACTTTCACCATGACTACTATCACCGTGGGCACTATAAGCATGAGCACTATCACCATGAGCACTGTCACTGCGGGCACTGTCACCGTGTTCACTGTCACCATGAGCACTGTAACCATGAGCCCTATCACCATGGGAACTGTCACCATGGGAACAGTCACTATGGGCACTGCCATGATGAGCACTGTCACCATGGGAACTCTCACCATGAGCACTATCACCATGGGAAATGTCACCATGGGCACTGTCACCATGGGCGCTGTCACCATGGAAACTGTCACCATGAGCACTATAATCATGGGCAGTGCCACCATAAGGAATTTCACCATTGTGACACCAACCATATACACCGCCAGCATGAGCACAGTCACCATGGGGACTGTCAACATGAGCACTGTCACCATGGGAAATGTCTACATGAGCACTATCACCATGATCACTATCACCAAGGGCACTGTCACCATGAGCACTATCACCGTGGACAATGTCACCATGAGAACTATCACCGTGAGCACTATCACCATGGGAAGTGTCACCGTGAGAACTGTCACCATGGACATTGTCACCGTGGGCACTGTCACCATGAGCACTGTCACCATGAGCACTGTCACTGTTGGTACTGTCACCATGAGCAATGTCACCATTGGCACTGTCACCATGTGCCCTGTCACCATAGGCACTGTCACCGTGGACACTGTCACCATGAACAATATCATCATAGGCAGTGCCACCATAAGGAATTTCACCATGGGAACTCCAACCATGTATAGCACCAGCATGAGCATAGTCATCATGGTCAGTGTCACCATGAACACTGCCACCATGGGCACTTTCAACATGGGCACAGTCACCATGCGAACTATCACCATAAGGACTACCACCATGAGCAATATTACTATGAACACTATCACCAAGGACACTGTCAACGTGAGCACTCTCACCGTAAGCACTATCACCATGAGCACTGTCACCGTGAGCACTGTCACCATGGGCAATTTCAACATGGCCACTGTCACCATGGGCACTGTCACCATGGGAACTCTCACCATGAACACTGTCACCATGGGAAATGTCATTATGGGCAGTGTCACCTGGGCACTGTCACCATGGGCAGTGTCACCATGAGCACTATTACCATGAGCAGTATCACCATGAGCACTATCACCATGGGCACTGTCACAGTGAGCACTATTACCATGGGTACTATCACCAAGGGCACTGTCATCGTGAACACTGTCACCATGAGCACTGTTACCGTGGGCCTTGCCACCATGAGCACTGTCATCATGGCCACTGTCACCATGCGGACTGCCACCATGAGCACTATCACAGTGGGCACTGTCACCATGAGAACTGTCACCATGGGCAGTGTATCCATGGGAACTGTCACCATGGGCACTATCATGGTGAGCACTATCACCATGGGAACTGTCACCATAGGAACAGTCACCATGCGCACTGTAACCATTGGCACTGCCACAGTGAGCACTGTCACAGTGAGCACTGTCACCATGGGAACTGTCACCATGTGCAGTGTCACCATGGGAACTCTCACTATGAGCACTGTCACCATGGGAAATGTCACTATGGGCAGTGTCACCATGGGCACTGTCACCATGGGTAGTGTCACCATGAGCACTATTACCATGAGCACTATCACCATGAGCACTATCATCACAGGCAGTGCCACCATGAGCACTATCACCGTGAGCACTATCACCATGGGTAGTGTCACCATGAGCAATATCACCATGGGCACTGTCACCATGAGCACTATTACAATGGGCATTATCACCATGAGCAATATCACCATGAGCACTGTCACCATGAGCACTATCACCATGGCAAAGTTGACCATGGGAATGGTCACCATGGGCAATGTCAACATGAGCACTGTCACCATGGGCACTGTCACCATGGGCACTGTCACCATGGGTATGCTGACCATGGGCACTTTCAACATGGGCACTGTCACCATGCGAAAAGTCACCATGAGCACTATCACCATGAGCACTATCACCAAGGGCACTGTCACCATGAGCACTGTCACCGTGTGCACTGTCACAGTGGGCACTATCAACATGAGCACTGTCATCATGAGCACTGTCACCATAGGAAATGTCACAGTGAGCACTGGCACTGTGGGCACTATCACCGTGGGCACTGTCACCATAGGCACTGTCACCATGGACACTGTCACCATGAGCACTATCATCATCGGCAGTGCTACCATGAGGAATTTCACCATCGGAACTCCAACCAAGTACAACGCCAGCATGAGCACAGTCATTATGGGCAGTGCCACTATGAGCACTGTCACCATGGGCACTTTCAACATGGGCCCTGTCACCATGCGAACTATCTCCATGAGCACTATCAGCGTGAGCAATTTCACCATGAGCACTGTCACCATGGGCACTGTCACAATGAGCACTGTCACCATGGGCACTGTAACCATGGGGACTTTCACCCTGAGCACTATCACCGTGAGCACTATCACCATGGGCAGGGTCACCGTGAGCAATATCACCAAGGGCACTGTGAATGTGAGCACTATTACCATGGGCAATATCACCATGAGCACTATCACCGTGAGCACTGTCACCGTGGGCACTGTCATCGTGTGCACTGTCACCATGAGCACTATCACCATGTGAACTGTCTCCATGGGAATGGTCACCATGGGCACTGTCAAGATGAGCACTGTCACCATGGGAACTCTCACCATGAGCACTGTCACCATGGGAAATGTCACCATGGGCACTATCATCATGGGCAGTGCCACCATGAGGAATTTCACCATGAGAACTTCAACCGTGTACACCACCAGCTTTAGCACAGTCACCATGGGCTGTGTCACCATGAGCAGTGTCACCATGGGCACTGTCTCCATGCGAACTGTCACCATGAGCACTGTCACCATGGGCAATGTCACCATGAGCACTGTCACTGTGGGCACTGTCACCATGGGAACTGTCACCATGAGCACTATCACCGTGAGCACTATCACCATGGGCAGTGTCACTGTGAGCAATATCACCATCGCACTGTCACCATGAGCACTATTAACAAGGGTACTATCACCAAGGGCACTGTCACCATGAGCACTGTCTTCATGGGCACTGTCACCATAGGAACTGTCACCATGAGCACTGTCACTGTGGGCACTATCACCCTGAGCACTATCAAAATGGGCACTGTCACCATAGGCACTGTCACCATGGACACTGTCACCATGAGCACTATCATCATGGGCAGTGCTACCATGAGCAATTTCACCATCGGAACTCCATCCATGTACACCGCCAGCGTGAGCACAGTCAACATGGGCAGTGTCACCATGAGCAGTGTCCCCATGGGCACTTTCAACATGGGCCCTATCACCATGCGAACTGTCACCATGAGCACTATCACCATGAGCACTGTCACCATGAGCATAGTCACCATCGGGTCTGTCACCATGAGCACTATGACCGTGTGCACTATCACCATAGGTAGTGTCACGGTGAGCAATATCACCATGGGCACTGTCACCATGAGCACTATTACCATGGGCACTATCACCATGAGCACTATCACAGTGAGCACTGTCACCGTGGGCAATGTCACCATGTGCACTGTCACCATGAGCACTGTCACCATGAGCACTATCACCATGGGAAGTGTCAACATGGGAACGGTCACCATGGGCACTGTCAACGTGAGCACTGTCAGCATGGGAACTCTCACCAGGAGCACTGTCTCCATGGGAAATGTCACCCTGGACACTGTTCACTATGGGAAGTGTCACCATGAGCACTGTCACCATGGGCACTGTCACTATGGACACTGTCTCCATGGGCACTCTCACCATGGACACTGTCACTGTGGAAAATGTCACCATGGGCACTGTAACCATCTACACTGTCCCCAGGAGCACTATCACCATGGACACTGTATCCATCAGCATTGTCCCCATGGGCACTGTCAATATGAGCACTGTCACCATGGGAACTCTCACCATGAGCACTGTCACCATGGCCAGTGTCACCATGGCCACTGTCACCATAAGCACTGTCACAAAGGGAAATGTCACCATGGGCACTCTCACCATTTGCTCTGTCACCGTGGGCACTGTCACCATGAGCACTGTTCAACATGGGCACTGTCACCTAGAGCACTGCCACTGTGGGCACTATCACCGTGAGCACTGTCACCATGAGCACTGTCACCATGGACACTGTCACCATGAGCATTGTGACCTTGAGCACTGTCACCATGGGAACTTTCACCATGGGCACTGTAACCATGGGCACTGTCACCATGGACAATGTCACCTTGGGAACCGTCACCATGGAAAATGTCACCATGGGCACTGTTGGCCATGGACACTGTCACCATGGGCACTGTGAACATGAGCACTGTCACCATGTAAACTCTTACCATGAACACTGTCACCATGGGAAATGTCACCATGGGCACTGTCACCATGGACACTGTCACCATGAGCACTATCATCATGGGCTGTGCTACCATGAGGAATTTCACCATCGGAACTCCAACCATGTACACCGCCAGCATGAGCACAGTCACCATGGGCAGTGTCACCATGAGCACTATCACCATGAGCACTATCACCATGTGCACTATCACCACGGACACTGTCACCGTGAGAACTATCACCGTGAGCACTGTCACCATGAGAACTGTCACCATGGGCACTGTAACCATGGGAACTGTCACCATGAGCACTATCACCGTGACCACTATCAACATGGGCAGTGTCACCGTGAGCACTATCTCCGTGAACACTTTCACCATGACTACTATCACCGTGGGCACTATAAGCATGAGCACTATCACCATGAGCACTGTCACTGCGGGCACTGTCACCGTGTTCACTGTCACCATGAGCACTGTAACCATGAGCCCTATCACCATGGGAACTGTCACCATGGGAACAGTCACTATGGGCACTGCCATGATGAGCACTGTCACCATGGGAACTCTCACCATGAGCACTATCACCATGGGAAATGTCACCATGGGCACTGTCACCATGGGCACTGTCACCATGGGCGCTGTCACCATGGAAACTGTCACCATGAGCACTATAATCATGGGCAGTGCCACCATAAGGAATTTCACCATTGTAACACCAACCATATACACCGCCAGCATGAGCACAGTCACCATGGGGACTGTCAACATGAGCACTGTCACCATGGGAAATGTCTACATGAGCACTATCACCATGATCACTATCACCAAGGGCACTGTCACCATGAGCACTATCACCGTGGACAATGTCACCATGAGAACTATCACCGTGAGCACTATCACCATGGGAAGTGTCACCGTGAGAACTGTCACCATGGACATTGTCACCGTGGGCACTGTCACCATGAGCACTGTCACCATGAGCACTGTCACTGTTGGTACTGTCACCATGAGCAATGTCACCATTGGCACTGTCACCATGTGCCCTGTCACCATAGGCACTGTCACCGTGGACACTGTCACCATGAACAATATCATCATAGGCAGTGCCACCATGAGGAATTTCACCATGGGAACTCCAACCATGTATAGCACCAGCATGAGCATAGTCATCATGGTCAGTGTCACCATGAACACTGCCACCATGGGCACTTTCAACATGGGCACAGTCACCATGCGAACTATCACCATAAGGACTACCACCATGAGCAATATTACTATGAACACTATCACCAAGGACACTGTCAACGTGAGCACTATCACCGTAAGCACTATCACCATGAGCACTGTCACCGTGAGCACTGTCACCATGGGCAATTTCAACATGGCCACTGTCACCATGGGCACTGTCACCATGGGAACTCTCACCATGAACACTGTCACCATGGGAAATGTCATTATGGGCAGTGTCACCTTGGGCACTGTCACCATGGGCAGTGTCACCATGAGCACTATTACCATGAGCAGTATCACCATGAGCACTATCACCATGGGCACTGTCACAGTGAGCACTATTACCATGGGTACTATCACCAAGGGCACTGTCATCGTGAACACTGTCACCATGAGCACTGTTACCGTGGGCCTTGCCACCATGAGCACTGTCATCATGGCCACTGTCACCATGCGGACTGCCACCATGAGCACTATCACAGTGGGCACTGTCACCATGAGAACTGTCACCATGGGCAGTGTATCCATGGGAACTGTCACCATGGGCACTATCATGGTGAGCACTATCACCATGGGAACTGTCACCATCGGAACAGTCACCATGCGCACTGTAACCATTGGCACTGCCACAGTGAGCACTGTCACAGTGAGCACTGTCACCATGGGAACTGTCACCATGTGCAGTGTCACCATGGGAACTCTCACTATGAGCACTGTCACCATGGGAAATGTCACTATGGGCAGTGTCACCATGGGCACTGTCACCATGGGTAGTGTCACCATGAGCACTATTACCATGAGCACTATCACCATGAGCACTATCATCACGGGCAGTGCCACCATGAGCACTATCACCGTGAGCACTATCACCATGGGTAGTGTCACCATGAGCAATATCACCATGGGCACTGTCACCATGAGCACTATTACAATGGGCATTATCACCATGAGCACTATCACCGTGAGCACTTTCAGTGTGGGCATTGTCACCATGTGCACTGTCACCATGAGCACTGTCACCATGAGCACTATCACCATGGCAAAGTTGACCATGGGAATGGTCACCATGGGCAATGTCAACATGAGCACTGTCACCATGGGCACTGTCACCATGGGTATGCTGACCATGGGCACTTTCAACATGGGCACTGTCACCATGCGAAAAGTCACCATGAGCACTATCACCATGAGCACTATCACCAAGGGCACTGTCACCATGAGCACTGTCACCGTGTGCACTGTCACAGTGGGCACTATCAACATGAGCACTGTCATCATGAGCACTGTCGCCATAGGAAATGTCACAGTGAGCACTGTCACTGTGGGCACTATCACCATGGGCACTGTCACCATGGACACTGTCACCATGAGCACTATCATCATCGGCAGTGCTACCATGAGGAATTTCACCATCGGAACTCCAACCAAGTACAACGCCAGCATGAGCACAGTCATTATGGGCAGTGCCACTATGAGCACTGTCACCATGGGCACTTTCAACATGGGCCCTGTCACCATGCGAACTATCTCCATGAGCACTATCAGCGTGAGCAATTTCACCATGAGCACTGTCACCATGGGCACTGTCACAATGAGCACTGTCACCATGGGCACTGTAACCATGGGGACTTTCACCCTGAGCACTATCACCGTGAGCACTATCACCATGGGCAGGGTCACCGTGAGCAATATCACCAAGGGCACTGTGACTGTGAGCACTATTACCATGGGCAATATCACCATGAGCACTATCACCGTGAGCACTGTCACCGTGGGCACTCTCATCGTGTGCACTGTCACCATGAGCACTATCACCATGTGAACTGTCTCCATAGGAATGGTCACCATGGGCACTGTCAAGATGAGCACTGTCACCATGGGAACTCTCACCATGAGCACTGTCACCATGGGAAATGTCACCATGGGCACTATCATCATGGGCAGTGCCACCATGAGGAATTTCACCATGAGAACTTCAACCGTGTACACCACCAGCTTTAGCACAGTCACCATGGGCTGTGTCACCATGAGCAGTGTCACCATGGGCACTGTCTCCATGCGAACTGTCACCATGAGCACTGTCACCATGGGCAATGTCACCATGAGCACTGTCACTGTGGGCACTGTCACCATGGGAACTGTCACCATGAGCACTATCACCGTGAGCACTATCACCATGGGCAGTGTCACTGTGAGCAATATCACCATCGCACTGTCACCATGAGCACTATTAACAAGGGTACTATCACCAAGGGCACTGTCACCATGAGCACTGTCATCATGGGCACTGTCACCATAGGAACTGTCACCATGAGCACTGTCACTGTGGGCACTATCACCCTGAGCACTATCAAAATGGGCACTGTCACCATAGGCACTGTCACCATGGACACTGTCACCATGAGCACTATCATCATGGGCAGTGCTACCATGAGCAATTTCACCATCGGAACTCCATCCATGTACACCGCCAGCGTGAGCACAGTCAACATGGGCAGTGTCACCATGAGCAGTGTCCCCATGGGCACTTTCAACATGGGCCCTATCACCATGCGAACTGTCACCATGAGCACTATCACCATGAGCACTGTCACCATGAGCATAGTCACCATCAGGTCTGTCACCATGAGCACTATGACCGTGTGCACTATCACCATAGGTAGTGTCACGGTGAGCAATATCACCATGGGCACTGTCACCATGAGCACTATTACCATGGGCACTATCACCATGAGCACTATCACAGTGAGCACTGTCACCGTGGGCAATGTCACCATGTGCACTGTCACCATGAGCACTGTCACCATGAGCACTATCACCATGGGAAGTGTCAACATGGGAACGGTCACCATGGGCACTGTCAACGTGAGCACTGTCAGCATGGGAACTCTCACCAGGAGCACTGTCTCCATGGGAAATGTCACCCTGGACACTGTTCACTATGGGAAGTGTCACCATGAGCACTGTCACCATGGGCACTGTCACTATGGACACTGTCTCCATGGGCACTCTCACCATGGACACTGTCACTGTGGAAAATGTCACCATGGGCACTGTAACCATCTACACTGTCCCCAGGAGCACTATCACCATGGACACTGTATCCATCAGCATTGTCCCCATGGGCACTGTCAATATGAGCACTGTCACCATGGGAACTCTCACCATGAGCACTGTCACCATGGCCAGTGTCACCATGGCCACTGTCACCATAAGCACTGTCACAAAGGGAAATGTCACCATGGGCACTCTCACCATTTGCTCTGTCACCGTGGGCACTGTCACCATGAGCACTGTTCAACATGGGCACTGTCACCTAGAGCACTGCCACTGTGGGCACTATCACCGTGAGCACTGTCACCATGAGCACTGTCACCATGGACACTGTCACCATGAGCATTGTGACCTTGAGCACTGTCACCATGGGAACTTTCACCATGGGCACTGTAACCATGGGCACTGTCACCATGGACAATGTCACCTTGGGAACCGTCACCATGGAAAATGTCACCATGGGCACTGTTGGCCATGGACACTGTCACCATGGGCACTGTGAACATGAGCACTGTCACCATGTAAACTCTTACCATGAACACTGTCACCATGGGAAATGTCACCATGGGCACTGTCACCATGGACACTGTCACCATGAGCACTATCATCATGGGCTGTGCTACCATGAGGAATTTCACCATCGGAACTCCAACCATGTACACCGCCAGCATGAGCACAGTCACCATGGGCAGTGTCACCATGAGCACTATCACCATGAGCACTATCACCATGTGCACTATCACCACGGACACTGTCACCGTGAGAACTATCACCGTGAGCACTGTCACCATGAGAACTGTCACCAT
The DNA here is from genome assembly GCF_028023285.1 of Balaenoptera ricei. Classification (NCBI taxonomy): domain Eukaryota; kingdom Metazoa; phylum Chordata; class Mammalia; order Artiodactyla; family Balaenopteridae; genus Balaenoptera; species Balaenoptera ricei. The sequence goes on along the minus strand of NW_026777464.1, from coordinate 97,715 downwards.
GGGCACTGTAACCATGGGAACTGTCACCATGAGCACTATCACCGTGACCACTATCAACATGGGCAGTGTCACCGTGAGCACTATCTCCGTGAACACTTTCACCATGACTACTATCACCGTGGGCACTATAAGCATGAGCACTATCACCATGAGCACTGTCACTGCGGGCACTGTCACCGTGTTCACTGTCACCATGAGCACTGTAACCATGAGCCCTATCACCATGGGAACTGTCACCATGGGAACAGTCACTATGGGCACTGCCATGATGAGCACTGTCACCATGGGAACTCTCACCATGAGCACTATCACCATGGGAAATGTCACCATGGGCACTGTCACCATGGGCACTGTCACCATGGGCGCTGTCACCATGGAAACTGTCACCATGAGCACTATAATCATGGGCAGTGCCACCATAAGGAATTTCACCATTGTAACACCAACCATATACACCGCCAGCATGAGCACAGTCACCATGGGGACTGTCAACATGAGCACTGTCACCATGGGAAATGTCTACATGAGCACTATCACCATGATCACTATCACCAAGGGCACTGTCACCATGAGCACTATCACCGTGGACAATGTCACCATGAGAACTATCACCGTGAGCACTATCACCATGGGAAGTGTCACCGTGAGAACTGTCACCATGGACATTGTCACCGTGGGCACTGTCACCATGAGCACTGTCACCATGAGCACTGTCACTGTTGGTACTGTCACCATGAGCAATGTCACCATTGGCACTGTCACCGTGGACACTGTCACCATGAACAATATCATCATAGGCAGTGCCACCATAAGGAATTTCACCATGGGAACTCCAACCATGTATAGCACCAGCATGAGCATAGTCATCATGGTCAGTGTCACCATGAACACTGCCACCATGGGCACTTTCAACATGGGCACAGTCACCATGCGAACTATCACCATAATGACTACCACCATGAGCAATATTACTATGAACACTATCACCAAGGACACTGTCAACGTGAGCACTATCACCGTAAGCACTATCACCATGAGCACTGTCACCGTGAGCACTGTCACCATGGGCAATTTCAACATGGCCACTGTCACCATGGGCACTGTCACCATGGGAACTCTCACCATGAACACTGTCACCATGGGAAATGTCATTATGGGCAGTGTCACCTTGGGCACTGTCACCATGGGCAGTGTCACCATGAGCACTATTACCATGAGCAGTATCACCATGGGCACTGTCACAGTGAGCACTATTACCATGGGTACTATCACCAAGGGCACTGTCATCGTGAACACTGTCACCATGAGCACTGTTACCGTGGGTCTTGCCACCATGAGCACTGTCATCATGGCCACTGTCACCATGCGGACTGCCACCATGAGCACTATCACAGTGGGCACTGTCACCATGAGAACTGTCACCATGGGCAGTGTATCCATGGGAACTGTCACCATGGGCACTATCATGGTGAGCACTATCACCATGGGAACTGTCACCATCGGAACAGTCACCATGCGCACTGTAACCATTGGCACTGCCACAGTGAGCACTGTCACAGTGAGCACTGTCACCATGGGAACTGTCACCATGTGCAGTGTCACCATGGGAACTCTCACTATGAGCACTGTCACCATGGGAAATGTCACTATGGGCAGTGTCACCATGGGCACTGTCACCATGGGTAGTGTCACCATGAGCACTATTACCATGAGCACTATCACCATGAGCACTATCATCACGGGCAGTGCCACCATGAGCACTATCACCGTGAGCACTATCACCATGGGTAGTGTCACCATGAGCAATATCACCATGGGCACTGTCACCATGAGCACTATTACAATGGGCATTATCACCATGAGCACTATCACCGTGAGCACTTTCAGTGTGGGCATTGTCACCATGTGCACTGTCACCATGAGCACTGTCACCATGAGCACTATCACCATGGCAAAGTTGACCATGGGAATGGTCACCATGGGCAATGTCAACATGAGCACTGTCACCATGGGCACTGTCACCATGGGCACTGTCACCATGGGTATGCTGACCATGGGCACTTTCAACATGGGCACTGTCACCATGCGAAAAGTCACCATGAGCACTATCACCATGAGCACTATCACCAAGGGCACTGTCACCATGAGCACTGTCACCGTGTGCACTGTCACAGTGGGCACTATCAACATGAGCACTGTCATCATGAGCACTGTCACCATAGGAAATGTCACAGTGAGCACTGTCACTGTGGGCACTATCACCGTGGGCACTGTCACCATAGGCACTGTCACCATGGACACTGTCACCATGAGCACTATCATCATCGGCAGTGCTACCATGAGGAATTTCACCATCGGAACTCCAACCAAGTACAACGCCAGCATGAGCACAGTCATTATGGGCAGTGCCACTATGAGCACTGTCACCATGGGCACTTTCAACATGGGCCCTGTCACCATGCGAACTATCTCCATGAGCACTATCAGCGTGAGCAATTTCACCATGAGCACTGTCACCATGGGCACTGTCACAATGAGCACTGTCACCATGGGCACTGTAACCATGGGGACTTTCACCCTGAGCACTATCACCGTGAGCACTATCACCATGGGCAGGGTCACCGTGAGCAATATCACCAAGGGCACTGTGAATGTGAGCACTATTACCATGGGCAATATCACCATGAGCACTATCACCGTGAGCACTGTCACCGTGGGCACTGTCATCGTGTGCACTGTCACCATGAGCACTATCACCATGTGAACTGTCACCATGGGAATGGTCACCATGGGCACTGTCAAGATGAGCACTCTCACCATGGGAACTCTCACCATGAGCACTGTCACCATGGGAAATGTCACCATGGGCACTATCATCATGGGCAGTGCCACCATGAGGAATTTCACCATGAAAACTTCAACCGTGTACATCACCAGCTTTAGCACAGTCACCATGGGCTGTGTCACCATGAGCAGTGTCACCATGGGCACTGTCTCCATGCGAACTGTCACCATGAGCACTGTCACCATGGGCAATGTCACCATGAGCACTGTCACTGTGGGCACTGTCACCATGGGAACTGTCACCATGAGCACTATCACCGTGAGCACTATCACCATGGGCAGTGTCACTGTGAGCAATATCACCATCGCACTGTCACCATGAGCACTATTAACAAGGGTACTATCACCAAGGGCACTGTCACCATGAGCACTGTCTTCATGGGCACTGTCACCATAGGAACTGTCACCATGAGCACTGTCACTGTGGGCACTATCACCCTGAGCACTATCAAAATGGGCACTGTCACCATAGGCACTGTCACCATGGACACTGTCACCATGAGCACTATCATCATGGGCAGTGCTACCATGAGCAATTTCACCATCGGAACTCCATCCATGTACACCGCCAGCGTGAGCACAGTCAACATGGGCAGTGTCACCATGAGCAGTGTCCCCATGGGCACTTTCAACATGGGCCCTATCACCATGCGAACTGTCACCATGAGCACTATCACCATGAGCACTGTCACCATGAGCATAGTCACCATCGGGTCTGTCACCATGAGCACTATGACCGTGTGCACTATCACCATAGGTAGTGTCACGGTGAGCAATATCACCATGGGCACTGTCACCATGAGCACTATTACCATGGGCACTATCACCATGAGCACTATCACAGTGAGCACTGTCACCGTGGGCAATGTCACCATGTGCACTGTCACCATGAGCACTGTCACCATGAGCACTATCACCATGGGAAGTGTCAACATGGGAACGGTCACCATGGGCACTGTCAACGTGAGCACTGTCAGCATGGGAACTCTCACCAGGAGCACTGTCTCCATGGGAAATGTCACCCTGGACACTGTTCACTATGGGAAGTGTCACCATGAGCACTGTCACCATGGGCACTGTCACTATGGACACTGTCTCCATGGGCACTCTCACCATGGACACTGTCACTGTGGAAAATGTCACCATGGGCACTGTAACCATCTACACTGTCCCCAGGAGCACTATCACCATGGACACTGTATCCATCAGCATTGTCCCCACGGGCACTGTCAATATGAGCACTGTCACCATGGGAACTCTCACCATGAGCACTGTCACCATGGCCAGTGTCACCATGGCCACTGTCACCATAAGCACTGTCACAAAGGGAAATGTCACCATGGGCACTCTCACCATTTGCTCTGTCACCGTGGGCACTGTCACCATAAGCACTGTCACCATGAGCACTGTTCAACATGGGCACTGTCACCTAGAGCACTGCCACTGTGGGCACTATCACCGTGAGCACTGTCACCATGAGCACTGTCACCATGGACACTGTCACCATGAGCATTGTGACCTTGAGCACTGTCACCATGGGAACTTTCACCATGGGCACTGTAACCATGGGCACTGTCACCATGGACAATGTCACCTTGGGAACCGTCACCATGGAAAATGTCACCATGGGCACTGTAACCATGGACACTGTCACCAGGAGCACTATGACCATGGACACTCTTTCCATGAGCATTGTCCCCATGTACACTGTCAACATTGGAACTGTCATCATGGGCACTGTCACCATGAGAACTATCACCATGAGCACCGTCAATATGGGAACTGCCACCATGAGCACTGTCACCGTGAGCACTGTCACCATGATCATTGTCACCAGGAGCATTGTCATCATGGGAAGTGTCACCATGAGTACTGTCACCATGGGCACTGTCACCATGGGCACTGTCAGCATGGGCACTCTCACCATGGGCACTGTTGACCATGGAAACTGTCACCATGGGCACTGTGAACATGAGCACTCTCACCATGGTAACTCTTACCATGAACACTGTCACCATGGGAAATGTCACCATGGGCACTGTCACCATGGGCACTGTCACCATGGATATTTTCACCATGTGCACTGTCACCATGGGAATTCTCACCATGAGCACTGTCACCATGGTAAATGTCACTATTGGCAGTGTCACCATGGGCACTGTCACCAAGGGCAGTGTCACCATGAGCACTATTACCATCAGCACTATCACCATGAGCACTATCACCATGGGTACTGTCACCATGAGAATTCTTACCATGGGTACTATCACCAAGGGCACTGTCACCGTGAGCATTGTCACCATGAGCACTATCACCGTGGGCACTGTCACCATGAGCACTGTCATCATGGTCACTGTCACCATGCGAACTGCCTCCATGAGCACTATCACAGTGGGCACTGTCACCATGAGCACTGTCACCATTGGCAGTGTATCCATGGGAACTGTCAAGATGAGCCCTGTCACCATGGGAATTCTCACCATGAGCACTGGCACCGTGGGCACTGTCAACATGAGCAGTGTCACCATGGAAACTCTCACCATGAGCACTGTCACCATGAGCACTGTCATCATGGGCACTGTCACCATAGGAACTGTCACCATGAGCACTGTCACTGTGGGCACTATCACCCTGAGCACTATCAAAATGGGCACTGTCACCATAGGCACTGTCACCATGGACACTGTCACCATGAGCACTATCATCATGGGCAGTGCTACCATGAGCAATTTCACCATCGGAACTCCATCCATGTACACCGCCAGCGTGAGCACAGTCAACATGGGCAGTGTCACCATGAGCAGTGTCCCCATGGGCACTTTCAACATGGGCCCTATCACCATGCGAACTGTCACCATGAGCACTATCACCATGAGCACTGTCACCATGAGCATAGTCACCATCGGGTCTGTCACCATGAGCACTATGACCGTGTGCACTATCACCATAGGTAGTGTCACGGTGAGCAATATCACCATGGGCACTGTCACCATGAGCACTATTACCATGGGCACTATCACCATGAGCACTATCACAGTGAGCACTGTCACCGTGGGCAATGTCACCATGTGCACTGTCACCATGAGCACTGTCACCATGAGCACTATCACCATGGGAAGTGTCAACATGGGAACGGTCACCATGGGCACTGTCAACGTGAGCACTGTCAGCATGGGAACTCTCACCAGGAGCACTGTCTCCATGGGAAATGTCACCCTGGACACTGTTCACTATGGGAAGTGTCACCATGAGCACTGTCACCATGGGCACTGTCACTATGGACACTGTCTCCATGGGCACTCTCACCATGGACACTGTCACTGTGGAAAATGTCACCATGGGCACTGTAACCATCTACACTGTCCCCAGGAGCACTATCACCATGGACACTGTATCCATCAGCATTGTCCCCATGGGCACTGTCAATATGAGCACTGTCACCATGGGAACTCTCACCATGAGCACTGTCACCATGGCCAGTGTCACCATGGCCACTGTCACCATAAGCACTGTCACAAAGGGAAATGTCACCATGGGCACTCTCACCATTTGCTCTGTCACCGTGGGCACTGTCACCATGAGCACTGTTCAACATGGGCACTGTCACCTAGAGCACTGCCACTGTGGGCACTATCACCGTGAGCACTGTCACCATGAGCACTGTCACCATGGACACTGTCACCATGAGCATTGTGACCTTGAGCACTGTCACCATGGGAACTTTCACCATGGGCACTGTAACCATGGGCACTGTCACCATGGACAATGTCACCTTGGGAACCGTCACCATGGAAAATGTCACCATGGGCACTGTTGGCCATGGACACTGTCACCATGGGCACTGTGAACATGAGCACTGTCACCATGTAAACTCTTACCATGAACACTGTCACCATGGGAAATGTCACCATGGGCACTGTCACCATGGACACTGTCACCATGAGCACTATCATCATGGGCTGTGCTACCATGAGGAATTTCACCATCGGAACTCCAACCATGTACACCGCCAGCATGAGCACAGTCACCATGGGCAGTGTCACCATGAGCACTATCACCATGAGCACTATCACCATGTGCACTATCACCACGGACACTGTCACCGTGAGAACTATCACCGTGAGCACTGTCACCATGAGAACTGTCACCATGGGCACTGTAACCATGGGAACTGTCACCATGAGCACTATCACCGTGACCACTATCAACATGGGCAGTGTCACCGTGAGCACTATCTCCGTGAACACTTTCACCATGACTACTATCACCGTGGGCACTATAAGCATGAGCACTATCACCATGAGCACTGTCACTGCGGGCACTGTCACCGTGTTCACTGTCACCATGAGCACTGTAACCATGAGCCCTATCACCATGGGAACTGTCACCATGGGAACAGTCACTATGGGCACTGCCATGATGAGCACTGTCACCATGGGAACTCTCACCATGAGCACTATCACCATGGGAAATGTCACCATGGGCACTGTCACCATGGGCACTGTCACCATGGGCGCTGTCACCATGGAAACTGTCACCATGAGCACTATAATCATGGGCAGTGCCACCATAAGGAATTTCACCATTGTAACACCAACCATATACACCGCCAGCATGAGCACAGTCACCATGGGGACTGTCAACATGAGCACTGTCACCATGGGAAATGTCTACATGAGCACTATCACCATGATCACTATCACCAAGGGCACTGTCACCATGAGCACTATCACCGTGGACAATGTCACCATGAGAACTATCACCGTGAGCACTATCACCATGGGAAGTGTCACCGTGAGAACTGTCACCATGGACATTGTCACCGTGGGCACTGTCACCATGAGCACTGTCACCATGAGCACTGTCACTGTTGGTACTGTCACCATGAGCAATGTCACCATTGGCACTGTCACCGTGGACACTGTCACCATGAACAATATCATCATAGGCAGTGCCACCATAAGGAATTTCACCATGGGAACTCCAACCATGTATAGCACCAGCATGAGCATAGTCATCATGGTCAGTGTCACCATGAACACTGCCACCATGGGCACTTTCAACATGGGCACAGTCACCATGCGAACTATCACCATAATGACTACCACCATGAGCAATATTACTATGAACACTATCACCAAGGACACTGTCAACGTGAGCACTATCACCGTAAGCACTATCACCATGAGCACTGTCACCGTGAGCACTGTCACCATGGGCAATTTCAACATGGCCACTGTCACCATGGGCACTGTCACCATGGGAACTCTCACCATGAACACTGTCACCATGGGAAATGTCATTATGGGCAGTGTCACCTTGGGCACTGTCACCATGGGCAGTGTCACCATGAGCACTATTACCATGAGCAGTATCACCATGAGCACTATCACCATGGGCACTGTCACAGTGAGCACTATTACCATGGGTACTATCACCAAGGGCACTGTCATCGTGAACACTGTCACCATGAGCACTGTTACCGTGGGTCTTGCCACCATGAGCACTGTCATCATGGCCACTGTCACCATGCGGACTGCCACCATGAGCACTATCACAGTGGGCACTGTCACCATGAGAACTGTCACCATGGGCAGTGTATCCATGGGAACTGTCACCATGGGCACTATCATGGTGAGCACTATCACCATGGGAACTGTCACCATCGGAACAGTCACCATGCGCACTGTAACCATTGGCACTGCCACAGTGAGCACTGTCACAGTGAGCACTGTCACCATGGGAACTGTCACCATGTGCAGTGTCACCATGGGAACTCTCACTATGAGCACTGTCACCATGGGAAATGTCACTATGGGCAGTGTCACCATGGGCACTGTCACCATGGGTAGTGTCACCATGAGCACTATTACCATGAGCACTATCACCATGAGCACTATCATCACGGGCAGTGCCACCATGAGCACTATCACCGTGAGCACTATCACCATGGGTAGTGTCACCATGAGCAATATCACCATGGGCACTGTCACCATGAGCACTATTACAATGGGCATTATCACCATGAGCACTATCACCGTGAGCACTTTCAGTGTGGGCATTGTCACCATGTGCACTGTCACCATGAGCACTGTCACCATGAGCACTATCACCATGGCAAAGTTGACCATGGGAATGGTCACCATGGGCAATGTCAACATGAGCACTGTCACCATGGGCACTGTCACCATGGGCACTGTCACCATGGGTATGCTGACCATGGGCACTTTCAACATGGGCACTGTCACCATGCGAAAAGTCACCATGAGCACTATCACCATGAGCACTATCACCAAGGGCACTGTCACCATGAGCACTGTCACCGTGTGCACTGTCACAGTGGGCACTATCAACATGAGCACTGTCATCATGAGCACTGTCACCATAGGAAATGTCACAGTGAGCACTGTCACTGTGGGCACTATCACCGTGGGCACTGTCACCATAGGCACTGTCACCATGGACACTGTCACCATGAGCACTATCATCATCGGCAGTGCTACCATGAGGAATTTCACCATCGGAACTCCAACCAAGTACAACGCCAGCATGAGCACAGTCATTATGGGCAGTGCCACTATGAGCACTGTCACCATGGGCACTTTCAACATGGGCCCTGTCACCATGCGAACTATCTCCATGAGCACTATCAGCGTGAGCAATTTCACCATGAGCACTGTCACCATGGGCACTGTCACAATGAGCACTGTCACCATGGGCACTGTAACCATGGGGACTTTCACCCTGAGCACTATCACCGTGAGCACTATCACCATGGGCAGGGTCACCGTGAGCAATATCACCAAGGGCACTGTGAATGTGAGCACTATTACCATGGGCAATATCACCATGAGCACTATCACCGTGAGCACTGTCACCGTGGGCACTGTCATCGTGTGCACTGTCACCATGAGCACTATCACCATGTGAACTGTCACCATGGGAATGGTCACCATGGGCACTGTCAAGATGAGCACTCTCACCATGGGAACTCTCACCATGAGCACTGTCACCATGGGAAATGTCACCATGGGCACTATCATCATGGGCAGTGCCACCATGAGGAATTTCACCATGAAAACTTCAACCGTGTACATCACCAGCTTTAGCACAGTCACCATGGGCTGTGTCACCATGAGCAGTGTCACCATGGGCACTGTCTCCATGCGAACTGTCACCATGAGCACTGTCACCATGGGCAATGTCACCATGAGCACTGTCACTGTGGGCACTGTCACCATGGGAACTGTCACCATGAGCACTATCACCGTGAGCACTATCACCATGGGCAGTGTCACTGTGAGCAATATCACCATCGCACTGTCACCATGAGCACTATTAACAAGGGTACTATCACCAAGGGCACTGTCACCATGAGCACTGTCTTCATGGGCACTGTCACCATAGGAACTGTCACCATGAGCACTGTCACTGTGGGCACTATCACCCTGAGCACTATCAAAATGGGCACTGTCACCATAGGCACTGTCACCATGGACACTGTCACCATGAGCACTATCATCATGGGCAGTGCTACCATGAGCAATTTCACCATCGGAACTCCATCCATGTACACCGCCAGCGTGAGCACAGTCAACATGGGCAGTGTCACCATGAGCAGTGTCCCCATGGGCACTTTCAACATGGGCCCTATCACCATGCGAACTGTCACCATGAGCACTATCACCATGAGCACTGTCACCATGAGCATAGTCACCATCGGGTCTGTCACCATGAGCACTATGACCGTGTGCACTATCACCATAGGTAGTGTCACGGTGAGCAATATCACCATGGGCACTGTCACCATGAGCACTATTACCATGGGCACTATCACCATGAGCACTATCACAGTGAGCACTGTCACCGTGGGCAATGTCACCATGTGCACTGTCACCATGAGCACTGTCACCATGAGCACTATCACCATGGGAAGTGTCAACATGGGAACGGTCACCATGGGCACTGTCAACGTGAGCACTGTCAGCATGGGAACTCTCACCAGGAGCACTGTCTCCATGGGAAATGTCACCCTGGACACTGTTCACTATGGGAAGTGTCACCATGAGCACTGTCACCATGGGCACTGTCACTATGGACACTGTCTCCATGGGCACTCTCACCATGGACACTGTCACTGTGGAAAATGTCACCATGGGCACTGTAACCATCTACACTGTCCCCAGGAGCACTATCACCATGGACACTGTATCCATCAGCATTGTCCCCATGGGCACTGTCAATATGAGCACTGTCACCATGGGAACTCTCACCATGAGCACTGTCACCATGACCAGTGTCACCATGGCCACTGTCACCATAAGCACTGTCACAAAGGGAAATGTCACCATGGGCACTCTCACCATTTGCTCTGTCACCGTGGGCACTGTCACCATAAGCACTGTCACCATGAGCACTGTTCAACATGGGCACTGTCACCTAGAGCACTGCCACTGTGGGCACTATCACCGTGAGCACTGTCACCATGAGCACTGTCACCATGGACACTGTCACCATGAGCATTGTGACCTTGAGCACTGTCACCATGGGAACTTTCACCATGGGCACTGTAACCATGGGCACTGTCACCATGGACAATGTCACCTTGGGAACCGTCACCATGGAAAATGTCACCATGGGCACTGTAACCATGGACACTGTCACCAGGAGCACTATGACCATGGACACTCTTTCCATGAGCATTGTCCCCATGTACACTGTCAACATTGGAACTGTCATCATGGGCACTGTCACCATGAGAACTATCACCATGAGCACCGTCAATATGGGAACTGCCACCATGAGCACTGTCACCGTGAGCACTGTCACCATGATCATTGTCACCAGGAGCATTGTCATCATGGGAAGTGTCACCATGAGTACTGTCACCATGGGCACTGTCACCATGGGCACTGTCAGCATGGGCACTCTCACCATGGGCACTGTTGACCATGGAAACTGTCACCATGGGCACTGTGAACATGAGCACTCTCACCATGGTAACTCTTACCATGAACACTGTCACCATGGGAAATGTCACCATGGGCACTGTCACCATGGGCACTGTCACCATGGATATTTTCACCATGTGCACTGTCACCATGGGAATTCTCACCATGAGCACTGTCACCATGGTAAATGTCACTATTGGCAGTGTCACCATGGGCACTGTCACCAAGGGCAGTGTCACCATGAGCACTATTACCATCAGCACTATCACCATGAGCACTATCACCATGGGTACTGTCACCATGAGAATTCTTACCATGGGTACTATCACCAAGGGCACTGTCACCGTGAGCATTGTCACCATGAGCACTATCACCGTGGGCACTGTCACCATGAGCACTGTCATCATGGTCACTGTCACCATGCGAACTGCCTCCATGAGCACTATCACAGTGGGCACTGTCACCATGAGCACTGTCACCATTGGCAGTGTATCCATGGGAACTGTCAAGATGAGCCCTGTCACCATGGGAATTCTCACCATGAGCACTGGCACCGTGGGCACTGTCAACATGAGCAGTGTCACCATGGAAACTCTCACCATGAGCACTGTCACCATGAGCACTGTCATCATGGGCACTGTCACCATAGGAACTGTCACCATGAGCACTGTCACTGTGGGCACTATCACCCTGAGCACTATCAAAATGGGCACTGTCACCATAGGCACTGTCACCATGGACACTGTCACCATGAGCACTATCATCATGGGCAGTGCTACCATGAGCAATTTCACCATCGGAACTCCATCCATGTACACCGCCAGCGTGAGCACAGTCAACATGGGCAGTGTCACCATGAGCAGTGTCCCCATGGGCACTTTCAACATGGGCCCTATCACCATGCGAACTGTCACCATGAGCACTATCACCATGAGCACTGTCACCATGAGCATAGTCACCATCGGGTCTGTCACCATGAGCACTATGACCGTGTGCACTATCACCATAGGTAGTGTCACGGTGAGCAATATCACCATGGGCACTGTCACCATGAGCACTATTACCATGGGCACTATCACCATGAGCACTATCACAGTGAGCACTGTCACCGTGGGCAATGTCACCATGTGCACTGTCACCATGAGCACTGTCACCATGAGCACTATCACCATGGGAAGTGTCAACATGGGAACGGTCACCATGGGCACTGTCAACGTGAGCACTGTCAGCATGGGAACTCTCACCAGGAGCACTGTCTCCATGGGAAATGTCACCCTGGACACTGTTCACTATGGGAAGTGTCACCATGAGCACTGTCACCATGGGCACTGTCACTATGGACACTGTCTCCATGGGCACTCTCACCATGGACACTGTCACTGTGGAAAATGTCACCATGGGCACTGTAACCATCTACACTGTCCCCAGGAGCACTATCACCATGGACACTGTATCCATCAGCATTGTCCCCATGGGCACTGTCAATATGAGCACTGTCACCATGGGAACTCTCACCATGAGCACTGTCACCATGGCCAGTGTCACCATGGCCACTGTCACCATAAGCACTGTCACAAAGGGAAATGTCACCATGGGCACTCTCACCATTTGCTCTGTCACCGTGGGCACTGTCACCATAAGCACTGTCACCATGAGCACTGTTCAACATGGGCACTGTCACCTAGAGCACTGCCACTGTGGGCACTATCACCGTGAGCACTGTCACCATGAGCACTGTCACCATGGACACTGTCACCATGAGCATTGTGACCTTGAGCACTGTCACCATGGGAACTTTCACCATGGGCACTGTAACCATGGGCACTGTCACCATGGACAATGTCACCTTGGGAACCGTCACCATGGAAAATGTCACCATGGGCACTGTAACCATGGACACTGTCACCAGGAGCACTATGACCATGGACACTCTTTCCATGAGCATTGTCCCCATGTACACTGTCAACATTGGAACTGTCATCATGGGCACTGTCACCATGAGAACTATCACCATGAGCACCGTCAATATGGGAACTGCCACCATGAGCACTGTCACCGTGAGCACTGTCACCATGATCATTGTCACCAGGAGCATTGTCATCATGGGAAGTGTCACCATGAGTACTGTCACCATGGGCACTGTCACCATGGGCACTGTCAGCATGGGCACTCTCACCATGGGCACTGTTGACCATGGAAACTGTCACCATGGGCACTGTGAACATGAGCACTCTCACCATGGTAACTCTTACCATGAACACTGTCACCATGGGAAATGTCACCATGGGCACTGTCACCATGGGCACTGTCACCATGGATATTTTCACCATGTGCACTGTCACCATGGGAATTCTCACCATGAGCACTGTCACCATGGTAAATGTCACTATTGGCAGTGTCACCATGGGCACTGTCACCAAGGGCAGTGTCACCATGAGCACTATTACCATCAGCACTATCACCATGAGCACTATCACCATGGGTACTGTCACCATGAGAATTCTTACCATGGGTACTATCACCAAGGGCACTGTCACCGTGAGCATTGTCACCATGAGCACTATCACCGTGGGCACTGTCACCATGAGCACTGTCATCATGGTCACTGTCACCATGCGAACTGCCTCCATGAGCACTATCACAGTGGGCACTGTCACCATGAGCACTGTCACCATTGGCAGTGTATCCATGGGAACTGTCAAGATGAGCCCTGTCACCATGGGAATTCTCACCATGAGCACTGGCACCGTGGGCACTGTCAACATGAGCAGTGTCACCATGGAAACTCTCACCATGAGCACTGTCACCATGGGAAATGTCAGCATGGGCACTGTCACCATGGGAAATGACACTATGGGCACTGTCACAATGGGCACTGTCACCATGGACACTGTCACCATGAGCCCTATCATCATGGGCAGGGCCACCATAAAGAATTTCACCATTGGAACTCCAACCGTGTACACCGCCAGCATGAGCACAGTCACCATGAGCACTGTCACCATGGGCTCTGTCACCATGCGTACTGTCACCATGAGCACTATCACTATGAGCATTATCACCATGAACACTATCACAAAGGGCACTGTCACCATGAGCACTATCACTGTGAGCACAATCACCGTGAGCACTGTCACCATGAGCACTGTCACCATGGGCAATATCACCATGAGCACTGTCACCGTGGGTACTGTCACCATGGGAACTTTCACCATGGGCACTGTCACCATGGGCACTGTCACCAGGAGCACTATCACCATGGACACTCTTTCCATGAGCATTGTCCCCATGTACACTGTCAACATTGGAAGTGTCATCATGGGCAATGTCACCATGAGCACTGTCAACATGAGCACCATCAATATGGGAACTGCCACCATGAGCACTGTCACCATGGACACTGCCACCATGAGCACTGTCACTGTGAGCACTCTCACCATGATCATTGTCACCAGGAGCATTGTCATCATGGGATGTGTCACCATGAGTACTATCATCTCCAGGACTGTCACAGTGAGCACTGATACCGTGAGCACTCTCACCATGAGCACTTTCATCATGAGCACTCTCACAGTGAGAAATATCACCTCGAGCACTCTCACCGTGAGAACAGTCACTATGAGCACTGTCACCGTAAGCACTGTCATCATGGGAACTGCCACCATGAGAACTTTCAAGATGGTAACTGCAACCATGGAAACTGCCACCATGAGCACTGTGACCATTGGCAGTGCCATCATGAGCACTATCACCATGAGCACTATCACCATGAGCACTATTACAAAAGGCACTTTCACCATGAGTAGTATCACTGTGAGCACCATCACCGTGAGCACTGTCACCGTGGGCACTGTCACCATGAGCTCTGTCACCATGGGCTCTGTCACCATGGGAACTGTCACCATTGAGCACTATCACCGTGAGCACTAACAGCATTGGCAGTGTCACCGTGAGCAATAGCACCATGGGAACTTTCATGGTGAGCACTATTACCATGGGCACTATCAACATTAGCACTATCACCGTGAGCACTGTCACCGTGGGCACTGTCACCGTGTGCACTGTCACCATGGGCAGTGTCACCATGAGCACTGTAACCGTGGACACTGTCATCATGGACACTGTCACCATGAGCACTATCATCATGAGCAGTACCACCATGAGTAATTTCACCATGGAAACTCCAACCATGTACACTGCCAGCATGAGCACAGTCACCAAGGGCTGTGTCACCATGGGCACTGTCACCATGGGCACTATTACAAAGGACACTGTCATCATGAGCTCTATTACCATGGGAACTGTCACCATGAGCACTGTCCTCTTACGAACTGCCAGCACGGACACTGCCACCATGACCACTGTAACCATTGGCACTGCCAACGTGGGCACTGTCATCATGAGCACTGTCACCATGAGAACGGTCACCAGGGACACTGTCACCATGGGCACTATCAGCCAGAGCACTGTCACCGTGAGCACTATCACTGTGAGCACTATCACCCTGAGCACTGTCACCGTGGGCACTGTCACCATGCGCACTGTCACCATGGGCACTGTCACCATGGGAACTGTCACCATGAGCAGCATCACCGTGAGTACTATCACCATGGACAGGGTCACCGTGAGCAATATCACCATGGGCACTGTCACCGTGAGCACTATTACCATGGGCACAATCACCATGAGCACTATCACCGTGATCACTGTCACCGAGGGCACTGTCACCATGAGCACTATCTCCATGAGCACTATCACCAGGGGCACTGTCACCGGGAGCACTATCATAATGGGCACTGTCACCATGGGCACTGTCACCATGGGCACTGTCAACATGGGAACTCTCATCATGAGCACTGTCACCATGGGCCCTCTCACCATGGGCACTGTTCACAATGGACACTTTCACCATGGGCACTGTGAACATGAGCACTGTCACCATGGTAACTCTTACCATGAACACTGTCACCATAGGAAATGTCACCATGAGCACTATCATCATGGGCAGGGCCACCATGAGGAATTTCACCATGGGAACCCCAACCATGTACACTGCCAGCATGAGCACAGTCACCATGGGCATTGTCACCATGAACACTGTCACCATGGGCAATTTCAACATGGGCACTGTCACCATGCGGACTGTCACCATGAGCACTATCACTACGAGCACTATCACCATGAGCACTATCACAAAAGGCACTTTCACCATGAGCAGTATCACTGTGAGCACAATCACCGTGAGCACTGTCACCATGAGCACTGTCACCGTGGGCACTGTCACCATGAGCTCCGTCACCATGGGCTCTGTCACCATGGGAACTGTCACCATGAGCACTATCACCGTGAGCACTAACAGCATTGGCATTGTCACCATGAGCAATAGCACCATGGGAACTTTCATGGTGAGCACTATTACCATGGGCACTATCACCATTAGCACTATCACCGTGAGCACTGTCACCGTGGGCACTGTCACCGTGTGCACTGTCACCATGGGCAGTGTCACCATGAGCACTGTAACCGTGGACACTGTCATCATGGACACTATCACCATGAGCACTATCATTATGAGCAGTACCACCATGAGTAATTTCACCATGGAAACTCCAACCATGTACACCGCCAGCATGAGCACAGTCACCAGGGTCTGTGTCACCATGGGCACTGTCACCATGGGCACTATCACAAAGGACACTGTCATCATGAGCTTTATTACCATGGGAACTGTCACCATGAGCATTGTCCTCTTACGAACTGCCAGCACGGATACTGCCACCATGAGCACTGCAACCATTGGCACTGCCACCGTGGGCACTGTCATCATGAGCACTGTCACCATGAGAACGGTCACCAGGGACACTGTTAACATGGGCACTCTCACCCAGGGCACTGTCACCGTGAGCACTATCACTGTGAGCACTATCACCCTGAGAATTGTCACCGTGGGCACTGTCACCATGCGCACTGTCACCATGGGCACTGTCACGATGGGAACTGTCACCACGAGCACTATCACCGTGAGCACTATCATTAAGGGCACTGGCACCCTGAGCACTATCACCGTGAGCACTATCTCCGTGAACACTTTCACCATGACTACTATCACCGTGGGCACTATAAGCATGAGCACTATCACCATGAGCACTGTCACTACGGGCACTGTCACCGTGTTCACTGTCACCATGAGCACTGTAACCATGAGCCCTATCACCATGGGAACTCTCACCATGGGAACGGTCACTATGGGCACTGCCATGATGAGCACTGTCACCATGGGAACTCTCACCATGAGCACTATCACCATGGGAAATGTCACCATGGGCACTGTCACCATGGGCGCTGTCACCATGGAAACTGTCACCATGAGCACTATAATCATGGGCAGTGCCACCATAAGGAATTTCACCATTGTAACTCCAACCATATACACCGCCAGCATGAGCACAGTCACCATGGGGACTGTCAACATGAGCACTGTCACCATGGGAAATGTCTACATGAGCACTATCACCATGATCACTATCACCAAGGGCACTGTCACCATGAGCACTATCACCGTGGACAATGTCACCATGAGAACTATCACCGTGAGCACTATCACCATGGGAAGTGTCACCGTGAGCACTGTCACCATGGACATTGTCACCGTGGGCACTGTCACCATGAGCACTGTCACTGTTGGCACTGTCACCATGAGCAATGTCACCGTTGGCACTGTCACCATGTGCCCTGTCACCATAGGCACTGTCACCGTGGACACTGTCACCATGAACAATATCATCATAGGTAGTGCCACCATAAGGAATTTCACCATGGGAACTCCAACCATGTATAGCACCAGCATGAGCATAGTCACCATGGTCAGTGTCACCATGAACACTGCCACCATGGGCACTTTCAACATGGGCACAGTCACCATGCGAACTATCACCATAAGGACTACCACCATGAGCAATATTACTATGAACACTATCACCAAGGACACTGTCAACGTGAGCACTATCGCCGTAAGCACTATCACCATGAGCGCTGTCACCGTGAGCACTGTCACCATGGGCACTGTCACGGTGTGCACTGTCACCATGGGCAATTTCAACATGGCCACTGTCACCATGGGCACTGTCACCATGGGAACTCTAACCATGAACACTGTCACCATGGGAAATGTCATTATGGGCAGTGTCACCATGGGCACTGTCACAATGGGCAGTGTCACCATGAGCACTATTACCATGAGCACTATCACCAAGGTCACTGTCAACGTAAGCACTATCACTGTGAGCACTATCACCATGAGCACTGTCACCATGAACATTGTCACCGTGGGCAATGTCATCATGAGCACTGTCACCATGGGCATTGTAACAATGGGAACGGTCACCATGAGCACTATCACCGTGAGCACTATCACCATGGGCAGTGTCCCGTGAGAAATATCACCATGGGAACTGTCACAGTGAGCGCTATTACCATGGGTACTATCACCAAGGGCACAGTCACTGTGAGCACTATCACCGTGAGCACTGTCACCATGAGCACTGTCACCATGAGCACTATCACCATGGCAAAGGTGACCATGGGAATGGTCACCATGGGCAATGTCAACATGAGCACTGTCACCATGGGCACTGTCACCATGGGCACTGTCACCATGGGTATGCTGACCATGGGCACTTTCAACATGGGCACTGTCACCATGCAAAAAGTCACCATGAGCACTATCACCATGAGCACTATCACCAAGGGCACTGTCACCATGAGCACTGTCACCGTGTGCACTGTCACAGTGGGCACTATCAACATGAGCACTGTCATCATGAGCACTGTCACCATAGGAAATGTCACAGTGAGCACTGTCACTGTGGGCACTATCACCGTGGGCACTGTCACCATAGGCACTGTCACCATGGACACTGTCACCATGAGCACTATCATCATCGGCAGTGCTACCATGAGGAATTTCACCATCGGAACTCCAACCAAGTACAATGCCAGCATGAGCACAGTCATTATGGGCAGTGCCACTATGAGCACTGTCACCATGGGCACTTTCAACATGGGCCCTGTCACCATGCGAACTATCTCCATGAGCACTATCAGCGTGAGCAATTTCACCATGAGCACTGTCACCATGGGCACTGTCACAATGAGCACTGTCACCATGGGCACTGTAACCATGGGGACTTTCACCCTGAGCACTATCACCGTGAGCACCATCACCATGGGCAGGGTCACCGTGAGCAATATCACCAAGGGCACTGTGACTGTGAGCACTATTACCATGGGCAATATCACCATGAGCACTATCACCGTGAGCACTGTCACCGTGGGCACTGTCATCGTGTGCACTGTCACCATGGGCTGTGTCACCATGAGCACTGTCAACATGGGCACTGTCACCGTGAGCAATATGACCATGCGTACTATCACCAAGGGCACTGTCAACGTGAGCACTCTCACCGTGAGCACTGTCACTGTGGGCATTGTCACCATGAGCACTGTCATCATGGCTACTGTCACCATAGAAACTGTCACAATGAGCACTGTCACTGTGGGCACTATCACCATGGACACTGTCACCATGGATACTGTCACCATGAGCACTATCATCATGGGCAGTGCTACCATAAGGAATTTCACCATGGGAACTCCAACCATGGACACCGCCAGCATGAGCACAGCCACCATGGGCAGTGTCACCATGAGCACTGCCACCATGGGCACTTTCAACATGGGCACTGTCACCATGCGAACTATCGCCATGAGCACTATCACCATGAGCAGTATTACCATGAGCACTATCCCCAAGGGCACTGTCAACGTGAGCACTATCACCGTGAGCACTATCACCATGGGCAGTGTCACCGTGAACAATATCACCATGGGCAGTGTCACCGTGAGCCCTATTACCATGGGCACTATCACCAAGGGCACTGTCATTGTGAACAGTGTCACCATGAGCACTGTCACCGTGGGCACTATCAACATGAGCACTGTCACCATGGGCACTGTCACCATGAGAACTGTCACCGTGGGCCATGTCACCATGAGCACTGTCACCGTGGGCACTGTCACCATGGGAACTGTCACCATGAGCACTATCACCATGAGGACTATAACCATGGGCACTGTCACAGTGAGCAATATCACCATGAACACTGTAACCATGGGAAATATCACCGTGGGCACTGTCACCATGGACACTGTCATCATGAGTTCTGTTACCATGGGAAATGTCACCATGAGCACTGTCACCATGGGAACTGTCACCATGAGCACTATCAACGTGAGCACTATAACCATGGGCACCATCACCGTGAGCAATATCACCATTAACACTGTCACCGTGTGCACTGTCAACATGAGCACAGTCAACATGGGAAATGTCACCATGGGAACTCTCACCATGGGCAGGGTCACCATGAGCACTGTCACCATGGGCACTCTCACGATGGACACTGTCACCATGAGCACTATCATCATGGGCACTGCCAGCATAAGAAATTTCACCATGGGGACTCCAGCCATGTACACTGCCGGCATGAGCAAAGTCACGATGGTCAGTGTTACCATGAGCACTATCACCATGAGAACTTTAACCATGAGCACTATCATCAAGAGCACTGTCACTGCGAGCATTATCACCGTGAACACTCTCACCGTGAGCACTGTCACCATGAGCACTGTCTCCGTGGGCATTGTAACCATGAGCACTGTCGTCATGGGCACTGTCACCATGCGAAATGCCACCATGAGCTCTATCACCGAGGGCACTGTCACCGTGAGCACTGTCACCATGAGCATAGTCACCGTGGGCACTGTCACCATGAGCACTGTCACCGTAGGTATTTTCAACATGGCCATTGTCACCATGGGCACTGTCACCATGGACACTGTCATCATGAGCTCTGTTACCATGGGAAATGTCACCATGTGGACTGTCACTTTGGGAACTGCCACCATGGACACTGCCACCATGAGCACTTTAACCATTGGCACTGCCACAGTGAGCACTGTCACCATGAGGAGTGTCGCCATGGGAACTGTCAACATGTGCACTGTCACCATGGGAACTCTCACCATGAGCACTGCGACCATGGGAAATGTCACTATGGTCAGTGTCACCATGGGCAATGTCACCATGGGCAGTGTCACTATGAGCACTATTACCATGAGCATTATCACCATGAGCACTATCACCATGGGCAGTGTCACCGTGAGCCCTATTACCATGGGCACTATCACCAAGGGTATTGTCACTGTGAGCACTGTCACCATGAGCACTGTCACCGTGGGCAATGTCAAAATGAGCACTGTCAACATGGGCACTGTATCCATGGGAACTGTCAACATGGGCACTGTCACCGTGGGCATTGTCACCATTAGCACTGTCATTATGGGCACTGACACCATGAGAACTGCCACCATGAGCACTATCACCGTGGGCTCTGTCACCTTGAGCACTGTCACCATGGGCACTGTATCCATGGGAACTGTCACCATGGGCACTGTAACCGTGGGCATTGTCACCATTAGCACTGTCATAATGGGCACTGACACCATGAGAACTGCCACCATGAGCAGTATCACCGTGGGCTCTGTCACCATGAGCACTGTCACCATGGGCACTGTATCCATGGGAACTGTCACCATGGGCACTATCACGGAATGCACTATCACCATGGGAACTGTCACCATGGGAATGGTCACTATGGGCATTTTCAAGATGAGCACTGTCACAAAGGGAACTCTCACCATGAGCACTGTCACCGTGGGCACTGTCAACATGAACACTGTCACCATGGGAACTCTCACCATGAGCACTGTAACCATGGCAAATGTCACCATGAGCACTATCATCATGGGCGGTGCCACCATAACAATTTCGCCATGTGAACTCCAACCATGTATACCGCCAGGAGGAGCACAGTCACCATGGGCAGTGTCAACATGAGCACTGTCACACTGGGCACTTTCAACATGGGCAGAGTCACCATGCGAACTGGCACCATGAGCACTATCACCATGATCAGTATCACCAAGGGCACTGTCACCGTGAGCACTGTCACCGTGGGCACTGTCACCATGAGCACTGTCATCATGGGCACTGTAACCATGGGAACTGTCACCATGAGCACTATCACCGTGAGCACAATCACCATGGGTAGTTTCACCATGGGCAGTATCACCATGAGCACTATCACCATGAGCAGTATTACCATGAGCACTATCACCAAGGTCACTGTCAACGTAAGCACTATCACTGTGAGCACTATCACCATGAGCACTGTCACCATGAGCATTGTCACCGTGGGCAATGTCATCATGAGCACTGTCACCATGGGCATTGTAACAATGGGAACGGTCACCATGAGCACTATCACCGTGAGCACTATCACCATGGGCAGTGTCCCGTGAGAAATATCACCATGGGAACTGTCACAGTGAGCGCTATTACCATGGGTACTATCACCAAGGGCACAGTCACTGTGAGCACTGTCGCCATGAGCACTGTCACCGTGGACACTGTCACCATGAACACTATCATCATGGGCAGTGCCACCATAAGGAATTTCACCATGGGAACTCCAACCATGTATACCACCAGCATGAGCATAGTCACCATGGGCAGTGTCACCATGAGCACTGCCACCTTGGGCACTTTCAACATGGGCACTGTCACCATGCGAACTATCACCATGAGCACTATCACCATGAGCAGTATTACCATGAGCACTATCACCAAAGGCATTGTCAACGTGAGCACTATCACCGTGAGCACTATCACCATGAGCACTGTCACCATGAGCACTATCACCATGGGCAGTGTCACCGTGAACAATATCACCATGGGTGCTCTCACCGTGAGCACTATTACCATGTGCACTATCACCATGCGCACTGTCACTCTGAGAACTGTCACCATGGGCACTTTCAACATGGGCCCTGTCTACCATGCGAACTGTCACCATGAGCACTGTCACCATGAGCACTATCACCGTGAGAACTGTCACCTTGTGCATAGTTACCGTGGGCACAGTCTCCATGAGCACTGTCACTATGAACAGTGTAACCATGGGAAATGTCACCAGGAGCACTATCACCATGAGCACTATCACCATGGGCAGTGTCACCGTGAGCAATATCACCATGGGCACTGTCACCGTGACCCCTATTCCCATGGGTACTATCACCAAGGTCATTGTCCTCACTCAGGCCCTCCTGCTCTCCCTAAGTCAGGCTTTGATGCTGTCCCTACCTGAAGCCCTGACACTGGTTCTAAATAAGGATCTGATACTCTCAGTAACTAAGGTTTTGACGCTATGCTTAAGTCCTTTCCTGACACTATCCCTAGACCATAACCTGACCCTGTCCCTAGCAAATGTCGTGCCTCTTATGCTAACTACAGCCCTGCTGCTGTCCTTAACTAAGGGCCTAAAATTACTCTCGAGGCTGTGACCCTGTCCGTACCTAAGGCCTCGATGTTCGTCCTAATTCAGGGCCTGACACTGTCCCTAACTAAGGCCCTGCTGCCGTCAGTATCTAAAGTCCTGACACTATCCTGAGCTAATTTCTTGACCCATCTCTTACCAAGGTCCTGAAACTGTCCCTAAGGAAGCCCTGATGCTGTCTCTAAGTGAGGCCTTGACGCTGTCCCTAACAGAGGCCCTGATAATATCTTTCACATAGCCCCTGAGGCTGATCCTACCGTGGCTCTTAGGCTGCTCCTAAGTCATGCCCTGACACTGTCTCTAGCTAAGGCCCTGACGCTAGGCCTCACTCAGGCCCTGTCCCACTCCCTAAGTCAGGCTCTGACGCTGTTCCTCCCCGAAGCCCTGACACTCACTGCTCCTAAATTAGGTCCTGATGTGCTAAGTAACTAAGGTCTTGACACTATCCCTAGGTCATTTCCTGACACTCTCCCTAGACCTTAACCTAACCTTCTCTTTAGCTAATGTCGAGATTAGCTAAAGAGATTCTTTAGAACGAGATTCTTTCATCTTCTGAATATAGTTTTCTTCAAAACATAATTTTTATAGTGTTACTAACTTTAAACACAATGTACTCAACTGCTGTGGAATATTCCTTCATAGGAGCGTGCATGGTTCACTTCTGCATCTGCTTGTGGTGGTGTTCAGGTTGCTTTCAGCTGTAGATCCCCTTATGCTAGCTAAATCCCTGATTCTGTCCCTAAATGAGGCCCTGAATTTAGGTCCGAGGCCGTGAACCTGTCCCTAACTGAGGCCTGGAAGCTCGTCCTAATGCAGGCCCTGGCACTGTCCCCAACTAAGGCTCTGACACTGCACCTAACTCAGTCACTGACACTGTACCTAACAAAGGCTCTGATGCTAGTCCTAACTTAGGCCCTCTACTCCTAACTAACGCCTTGAACCTTTCCCTAACGTAGGCGCTGCTACCATCAATATCTAAAGTCCTGATATTATCCTGAGCTAATAACCTGACCCGTGTCTTACCAAGGTCCTGAAACTTTCCCAAAGTAAGCCCTGACGCTGTCCCTAAGTGAGGCCTTGAGGCTATCCCTAATGGAGGCCCTGATAATAGCTTTAACGATGACCCTAATGCTGATCCTACAAAGGCCTTTATGCTGCTCCTAAGTCATGCCCTGATACTGTCCCTTACTCAGGCCCTAAAGATAGGCGTCACTTAGGCCCTGTTGCTGTACCTTAGTTAGGCTCTGATGCTGTCCGTACATCAAGCCCTGGCGCTGGTCCTGATTAAGGCGCTCACGCTGCTGCTAACTAAGGCCCTGATGCTCTCAATAACTAAGGTCTTCTCGTTATCCCTTGGTCATTTCCTTTCACTATCTCTGGCCTGGGACCTGACTCTGTCCCGAGATAATCTCCTGCATCTTATGCTAACTGAAACCCTAATGCTCTCCCTAACTAAGGCCCTGACTACTCCTAACTAAGGCCATGACACTGAATCTAACAAAGGCCCGGAATCTGTCCTTAATATAGGCCCTGCTGCCAGCAATAACTAAAATCCTGACACTCTCCTCAGCTAATATCCTGACTCATTTCTAACCAAGGTCCTGACACTGTCCCTAAGAAAGCCCTGTCGCTGTCTTTAAGTGAAGACCTGAGGCTGTCTGTAACTCAGACCCTGAAGCTTTCCCTAACTGAGGCCTTGACGCTGTGACTAACTTGGGCTCCGGTCATGTCTTTAACTAAGAGCCTAAAGCTGATCCAACAAAGGCACTGATGCTGCTCCTAAGTCATTCCCTGACAGTGTCCCCAGCTAAGGGCCTGACATTAGGCCTCACTCAGGCCCTGTCGCTCTCCCTAAGTCAGGCCCTGATGCTGTGCCTACCTGAAGCCCTAACGAGGCTTCTGAATAAGTCCCTGAGTGTCTCCGTAACAAAGGTCTTCACACTATCCTTAGGTCATTTCCTGACACGATTCCAAGCCTTTACCCTAACCCTGTCCCGAGCTAATGTCCTACCTCTTATGCTAACTAAAGACCTTATGCTGTGCCTAATTCAGGCACTGAATTTAGTCCCAAGGCCGCTAGACTGTCCCTAACTCGGCTCGATGCCCTTATCGTCACAATGTTCCATGACCACTGTCATCACAATGCTCCACGCCCTTGTCATCACAATGCTCCATAACCCCTGTCATCACAATGCTCCATGACCTTTGTCATCGCAATGCTACATGCCATTGTCATCACAATGCTCCATGCCCTTATCATCACAATGCTCCATGACCCCTTTCATCACAATGCTCCGTGACGCTTGTCTAAAATGCTACATGTCTGTGAAATCACAAAGCTCCATGCCCCCTGTCATCACAAGTCTCCATGACTCTTGTCATCACAATGCTCCATGGCCCTTGTCATCACAATGCTCCATGATCCTTGTAATCAAAATGCTCCTTGACCCATTCTTCACAATGTTACAGAACCCCTTTCTTCACAATGCTCCATGCCGCTGCTCACCACAATGCTCCATGACTTCTGTCATCACAATGCTCCATGTCTCTTGTCATTGAAATGCTCCATGGCCCCTGTCATCACAATGCTGCATGATGCTTATAATCTCAATGCTCCATGGTCCTCGTCATCACAAATCTCCACGCATTTGTCATCACAATGCTCGATGACCCCTGTCATCCCAATGCTCCATAGCACTTTTCATCACAATGCTACATGACCACTTTTATCACAATGTTCCATGACCACTTTAATCACAATGCTCCATGACCACTTTCATCACAATGCCCGATGACCCCTGTAATCAAAATGCTCCATGGCCCTTGTCATCACAATGCTCCATGGCGCTTGTCATCACAATGATCCAGAGCCTTAGTGCTTGAGTTGGGAGTAGTATCATTGCCTCAGTTAGGGACCCTGTCATTGCCTGAATTGGGAGTAATGCCAGTGCCTTAGTTAGAGACAGCGCCAGTGCTTGCATTGGGAGTAGTGTCAGGGCCATAGTTAGGGACAGTGTCAGTGGCTGAGATGGGAATAATGTCAGGGCCTTAGTTACGGACATTGTCAGTGCCTAAGTTGGGATTTTTGTCAGGGTCTTTATTATGGACAGTGTCAGGTCCTGAGATAAGAGTAGTGTCAAGGCCTTAATTTGGAAGAGTGTCAGTGTCTCAGTTTGGAGTAGTGTCAGACCCTTAGTTAGGAACAGCCTCAGTGCCTGAGTTGGGAGTAGTGACATGACTTAAGTTATGGACAGTGTCAGGGACTGAGTTAAGAAGAGTCTCAGGACCTTAGTTAGGGACAGTGTCAGTGACTGTGTTAGGAATAATGTCAGGGCCTAAGTTAGGAGTAGTCTGAGACCGGTAGATAGGAACAGTGTCAGGGCCTGAGTTGTGAGTAGTTTCAGGGCCTTAGTTAGAGAAAGGGTCAGTGCCGGAGTTGGGAGTTATGTCAGGGCCTTAGTTAGGGACAGCGTCAGTGCCTGCGTTGGGAGTAGTGTCAAGGCCTTACTTAGGGACAGCGTCAGTGCCTGAGTAAGGAGTAGTGTGATGGCCGTAGTTAGGGACACTCTCAGTGCCAGAGTTGGGGGTAGTGGCAGGCCTTTGTTAGGGACTGTGCCAGGACCTGAGTTAAGAGTAGTGTCAAGTCCTTAGTTAGGGACAGTGTTAGTGCATGAGTTGAGAGTAATGTCAAGGCTTCAGTTAGGGACAACGTCAGTGCCTAGTTTGGGAGTAGTGTCAGGGCCTTAGTTAGGGCCAGTGTCAGTGCCTGAGTCAGGAGTAGAGTCAGGGCCTAAGTTAAGGACAGTGTCATTGCTTGAGATAGGAGTAGTGTCAGGGCCTTACTTAGGGACATTGTCAGGGCATGATTTAGGAGTTGTGTTAGGGCGTGAGCTATGAATAGTGTCAGGGCCTTAGTTAGTGACAGTGTCAGTGCTGAGTTTGGAGTAGTATCAGGGCCTTAGTTAGAGACAGTTCCAGGGCCTGAGTTAGGTGTATGTCAGGGCCTTAGTTAGGGACAGTGTCAGTGCCTGATTTAGGAGTAGTGTCAGAGGCTTTGTTAGGGACAGTGTCAGGGCCTGAGTTAAAAGTAGTGTCACAGCTTTAGTTAGGACCAGTGTCAGGGCCTTAGTTAAGTCCAACATCAGCGCCTATGATAGGAATCAGATCAGGACTTGTGTTCCAGGTAATGTCAGGGCCTTATTTAAGAACAGTGTCAGGGCCTGAGTCCTGACTTACTCCTTACTCTCCTCACTAAGGACTTTGGACACTACTGCTAATTCAGGCCCTGATAATGTCCCTAACTAAGGCCCTGACACTTTCCTTTGCTAAGGCCCTGAACTTCTCCTAAGTCAGGCCCTCATACTGTCCCTAACAATGGCCCTGACACTACACCTAACTGACGCCCCGTCATGATACCTAACAAAGGCTTTGTTGCTAGTCCAAACTAAAGCCCTAAAATTGGTCCTAAATAAGGCCTTGACACTAATCCTAACTCAGGCCCTAAAACTGTCCCTAACTAAGGCCCTGATAGTATGCCTAACTCAGGCCCTCATACGATTCCTAACAATGGCTCTGATGCTAGTCCAAACTAAGGCCCTGAAATTGGTCCTAAATTAGGCATTGACACTAATCCTAACTCAGGCCCTAGCACTGTCCCTAACTAGGTCTCAGACAGTACACCTAAATCAGACCCTGACACTGTCCCTAAGCAAGGCCCTGACACTACTCCTAACTCAGTCCCTTACACTGTACCTAACAAAGTCTCTGATGCTAGGCCTAACTCAGGCCCTGAAACCGTCTGTAACTAAGACCCTGCTGCCATCACTATCAAAAGTCCTGACATTATCCTGAGCTAATATCCTGACCTATGTCTTTCCAAGGTCCTGAAACTGTCCCAAAGTAAGCCCTGACGCTATCCCTAAGTGAAGACCTGAGGCTGTCCCTAACTCAGGCCCTGAAGCTTTCCTGAACTGAAGCCTTGAAGCTGTGACTAATTCAGGCCCTGATCATGTACCTAACGAAGACCTTAATACTGATCCAGCAAAGACGCTGATGCTGCTCCAAAGTCATGCCCTGACAGTGTGCCCAGCTAAGAACCTGATGCTATGCTTCAATCAGGCCCTGTCGCTCTACCTAAGTCAGGCCCTGACACTGTCACTAACTAAGGCCCTGACTCTACTCCTAATTCAGTCCCGTACATTGTATCTAACAAAGGCTCTGATGCTAGTCGTAACTCAGGGCCTGACACTGTCTCTAACTAAGGGCTGCTGCCATCAACATCTAAAGTCCTGACATTATCCGGAGCTAATAACCTGACCCATGTCTTACCAAGGTCCTGAAACTGTCCCAAAGTAAGCCCTGACGCTGTCCCTAAGTGAGGCCCTGAAGCTTTCCCTACCTAACTCAGGCCTTGATGCTGTGACTAACTCAGACCCTGATCATGTCTTTAACTAAGACCCTAAGGCTGATCTAACAGAGGCCCTGATGCTGCTCCTAAGTCTTGCCCCGATAGTGTCCCCCACTAAGTGTCTGATGCTAGGCCTCACTCAGACCCTAACGCTCTCCCTAAGTCAGGCTCTGATGCTCTCCCTACCTGAAGCACTAACACTGGTTCTGAATAAGGCCCTGAGAGTCTCCGTAACAAAGGTCTTCACACTTTCCTTAGGTCATTTCCTGACACTATCCCTAGATGTTAAACTGACACGGTCACTAGCTAATGTCCTGCCTCTTATGTTAACTGAAGCCCTTAGGCTGTGCCTACCTCAGGCACTGAATTTAGTCCCAAGACCATGAAACTGTCCCAAACTAAGGCCTAGATGCTCGCCCTACATCCGGCCTTGACACTGTCCATAACTAAGGCCCTAACACTATTGCTAACTGAGGATCTGACACTGGACCTATCAGAGGCCCTCTATTCCTAACTAACGCCTTGAAACTTTCCCTAACGTAGGCGCTGCTACCATCAATATCTAAATTCCTGACATTATCCTGAGCTAATAACCTGACCCGTGTCTTACCAAGGTCCTGAAACTTTCCCAAAGTAAGCCCTGACGCTGTCCCTAAGTGACGCCTTGAGGCTATCCCTAACGGAGGCCCTGATAATAGCTTTAACGATGACCCTAATGCTGATCCTACAAAGGCCTTTATGCTGCTCCTAAGTCATGCCCTGATACTGTCCCTTACTCAGGCCCTAAAGATAGGCGTCACTTAGGCCCTGTTGCTGTACCTTAGTTAGGCTCTGATGCTGTCCGTACATCAAGCCCTGGCGCTGGTCCTGATTAAGGCGCTCACGCTGCTGCTAACTAAGGCCCTGATGCTCTCAATAACTAAGGTCTTCTCGTTATCCCTTGGTCATTTCCTTTCACTATCTCTGGCCTGGGACCTGACTCTGTCCCGAGATAATCTCCTGCATCTTATGCTAACTGAAACCCTAATGCTCTCCCTAACTAAGGCCCTGACTACTCCTAACTAAGGCCATGACACTGAATCTAACAAAGGCCCGGAATCTGTCCTTAATATAGGCCCTGCTGCCAGCAATAACTAAAATCCTGACACTCTCCTCAGCTAATATCCTGACTCATTTCTAACCAAGGTCCTGACACTGTCCCTAAGAAAACCCTGTCGCTGTCTTTAAGTGAAGACCTGAGGCTGTCTGTAACTCAGACCCTGAAGCTTTCCCTAACTGAGGCCTTGACGCTGTGACTAACTTGGGCTCCGGTCATGTCTTTAACTAAGAGCCTAAAGTTGATCCAACAAAGGCACTGATGCTGCTCTTAAATCATTCCCTGACAGTGTCCCCAGCTAAGGGCCTGACATTAGGCCTCACTCAGGCCCTGTCGCTCTCCCTAAGTCAGGCCCTGATGCTGTGCCTACCTGAAGCCCTAACGCTGCTTCTGAATAAGTCCCTGAGAGTCTCAGTAACAAAGGTCTTCACACTCTCCTTAGGTCATTTCCTGACACGATTCCAAGCCTTTACCCTAACCCTGTCCCGAGCTAATGTCCTACCTCTTATGCTAACTGAAGACCTTATGTTGTGCCTAATTCAGGCACTGAATTTAGTCCCAAGGCCGCTAGACTGTCCCTAACTCGGCTCGATGCCCTTATCGTCACAATGTTCCATGACCACTGTCATCACAATGCTCCACGCCCTTGTCATCACAATGCTCCATAACCCCTGTCATCACAATGCTCCATGACCTTTGTCATCGCAATGCTACATGCCATTGTCATCACAATGCTCCATGCCCTTAGCATCACAATGCTCCATGACCCCTTTCATCACAATGCTCCGTGACCCTTGTCTAAAATGCTACATGTCTGTGAAATCACAAAGCTCCATGCCCCCTGTCATCACAAGTCTCCATGACTCTTGTCATCACAATGCTCCATGGCCCTTGTCATCACAATGCTCCATGATCCTTGTAATCAAAATGCTCCTTGACCCATCCTTCACAGTGTTACAGTACCCCTTTCTTCACAATGCTCCATGCCGCTGCTCACCACAATGCTCCATGACTTCTGTCATCACAATGCTCCATGTCTCTTGTCATTGAAATGCTCCATGGCCCCTGTCATCACAATGCTGCATGATGCTTATAATCTCAATGCTCCATGGTCCTCGTCATCACAAATCTCCACGCATTTGTCATCACAATGCTCCATGACCCCTGTCATCCCAATGCTCCATAGCACTTTTCATCACAATGTTCCATGACCACTTTTATCACAATGTTCCATGACCACTTTTATCACAATGTTCCATGACCACTTTCATCACCATGCCCCATGACCCCTGTAATCAAAATGCTCCATGGCCCTTGTCACCACAATGCTCCAGGACCCGTCCTCACAATTCTCCATGGCCCTTGTCATCACAATGCTCCATGGCGCTTGTCATCACAATGATCCAGAGCCTTAGTGCTTGAGTTGGGAGTAGTATCATTGCCTCAGTTAGGGACACTGTCATTGCCTGAATTGGGAGTAGTGTCAGAGCCTTAGTTAGGGACAGCTCCAGGGCGAGTTGGGAGCAGTGCCAGTGCCTTAGTTAGGGACAGCACCAGTGCTTGCGTTGGGAGTAGTGTCAGGGCCATAGTTAGGGACAGTGTTAGTGGCTGAGATGGGAATAGTGTCAGGGCCTTAGTTACGGATGTTGTCAATGCCTAAGTTGGGATTTTTGTCAGGGTCTTTATTATGGACAGTGTCAGGGCCTGAGATAAGAGTAGTGTCAAGGCCTTAATTTGGAAGAGTGTCAGTGTCTCAGTTTGGAGTAGTGTCAGACCCTTAGTTAGGAACAGCGTCAGTGCCTGAGTTGGGAGTAGTGACATGGCCTAAGTTATGGACAGTGTCAGGGTCTGAGTTAGGAATAGTCTCAGGACCTTAGTTAGGGACAGTGTCAGTGACTGTGTTAGGAATAGTGTCAGGGCCTAAGTTAGGAGTAGTCTGAGACCAGTAGGTAGGAACAGTGTCAGGGCCTGAGTTGTGAGTAGTTTCAGGGCCTTAGTTAGAGAAAGTGTCAGTGCCGGAGTTGGGAGTAGTGTCAGGGCCTAGTTAGGGACAGTGTCAGTGCCTGAGTTGGAAGTAGTGTCAGGGCATTAGGGACAGTGTCAGTGGCTGTGATGGGAGTAGTGTCAGGGTCTTAGTTCGGGAGAGTGTCAGTGCCTGAGTTGGGAATAGTCTCAGGGTCTTTTCTGGGGACAGCATCAGGGCATGAGTTAAAAGTAGTGTCAAGGCCTTAGTTAGGGAGAGTGTCAGTGCCTGTGTTGGGAGTAGTATCAGGCCCTTCGTTAGGGACAGTGTCAGGGTCTGAGGTAGAAGTAGTCTCAGGGCCTTAGGTAGCGTATCAGTGCCTAAGTAAGTAGTAGTTTGAGGGAGGGCCTTAGTTAGGGACAATATCAATGCCTGTGTTGGGAGTAGTGTCAGAGACTTAGTTAGGGACAGCGTCAGTGTCTGAGTTGGGAGTAGTGTCAGAGCCTTAGTTAGGGACAGCGTCAGTGCCTGAGTTGGGAGCAGTGTCAGGGCCTTACTTAGGGACAGCGTCAGTGCCTGAGTAAGGATTAGTGTGATGGCCGTAGTTAGGGACACTCTCAGTGCCAGAGTTGGGGGTAGTGGCAGGCCTTTGTTAGGGACTATGCCAGGGCCTGAGTTAAGAGTAGTGTCAAGTCCTTAGTTAGGGACAGTGTTCGTGCCTGAGTTGAGAGTAATGTCAAGGCGTTAGTTAGAGACAATGTCAGTGCCTAGTTTGACAGTAGTGTCAGGGCCTTAGTTAGGGACAGTGTCAGTGCCTGAGTTGGGAGTACTGTCAGGGCGTAGTTCGGGGCAGTCTCAGTGCCTATGTTAGGATTAGTGTCAGGGCCTTTATTAGGAACAATGTCAGTGCCTGAGTTGGGAGTTGTGTCAGGACATTAGTAAGGGAGAGTGTCAGTGCCTGAGTTAGGAGAAGTGTCAGGCCTGTAGTTAGGGATAGTGTCAGTGCCTGAGTTGGAGGTAGTGTCAGGGCCTTAGGGACAGTGTCAGTGGCTGAGATGGGAGTAGTGTCACGGTCTTAGTTAGGGAGAGTGACAGCGCCTGAGTTGGGAATAGTGTCAGGGTCTTTGTTAGGGACAGTGTCAGGGTATTAGTTAAGAGTAGTGTCAAGGCCTTGTTAGGGAGAGTGTCAGTGTCTGAGTTGGTAGTAGTGTCAGACCCTTAGTTAGGGACAGCGTCAGTGTCTGAGTTAGGAACAGTGCCAGAGCCTAAGTTACGGACAGTGCCAGGGCTTGAGTTAGGACTAGTCTGAGACTGGTAGTTAGTAACAGTGTAAGGGCCTGAGTTGTGAGTCGTTTCAGGGCCTTAGTTAGCGAAAGTGTCAATGCCGGAATTGGGAGTAATGTCAGGACTTACTTAGGGAGAGTGTAAGTGCCTGAGGTGGAAGTAGTATCAGGGCCTTAGTTAAGGACAGTGTCAGTGCCTGAGTTCGGAGTACTGTCAGGGCATATTTAGGGACAGTCTCAGTGCCTATTTTGGGAGTAGTGTCACGGCCTTAGTTAGTGACATTGTCAGTGCCTGAGTAAGGAGTAGTGTCTGGGCCTTCGTTAGGGACAGTGTCAGTTGCTTAGTTAGGAGTAGTGTCAGGGCCTAAGTTAGGGCCAGTGTCAGTGCCTGAGTCAGGAGTAGAGTCAGGGCCTAAGTTAGGGACAGTGTCATTGCTTGAGATAGGAGTAGTGTCAGGGCCTTAGTTAGGAGTAGCATCAGTGCCTTCGTTAGGTATTGTATCAGCGCCTCAGTTAGGAATAGTTTCAGGGCCTTACTTAGGGACAGTGTTAGTGCCTGAGTTAGGAGTTGTGTCGGCCTCAGTTAGGGGCCTTTTCAGGGCTTGAATTAGGAGTAATGTCAGGGCCTTCCTTAAGTATTGTGTCAGCGCCTGAGTTAGGAATAGTGTCAGGGACTTACTTAGGGACATTGTCAGGGCATGATTTAGGAGTTGTGTTAGGGCGTGAGCTATGAAGAGTGTCAGGGCCTTAGTTAGTGACAGTGCCAGTGCTGAGTTTGGAGTAGTATCAGGGCCTTAGTTAGAGACAGTGTCAGGGCCTGAGTTAGGTTTATGTCAGGGCCTTAGTTAGGGACAGTGTCAGTGCCTGATTTAGGAGTAGTGTCAGAGGCTTCGTTAGGGACAGTGTCAGGGCCTGAGTTAAGAGTAGTGTCACAGCTTTAGTTAGGACCAGTGTCAGGGCCTTAGTTAAGTCCAACATCAGCGCCTATGATAGGAATCAGATCAGGACTTGTGTTCCAGGTAATGTCAGGGCCTTATTTAAGAACAGTGTCAGGGCCTGAGTCCTGACTTACTCCTTACTCTCCTCACTAAGGACTTTGGACACTACTGCTAATTCAGGCCCTGATAATGTCCCTAACTAAGGCCCTGACACTTTCCCTGGCTAAGGCCCTGAACTTCTCCTAAGTCAGGCCCTGATACTGTCCCTAACAATGGCCCTGACACTAAACCTAACTGAGGCCCCGACATGATACCTAACAAAGGCTTTGTTGCTAGTCCAAACTAAAGCCCTAAAATTGGTCCTAAATAAGGCCTTGACACTAATCCTAACTCAGGCCCTAAAACTGTCCCTAACTAAGGCCCTGATAGTATGCCTAACTCAGGCCCTCATACGATTCCTAACAATGGCTCTGATGCTGGTCCAAACTAAGGCCCTGAAATTGGTCCTAAATAAGGCCTTGACACTAATCCTAACTCAGGCCCTAGCACTGTCCCTAACTAGGTCTCAGACAGTACACCTAAATCAGACCCTGACACTGTCCCTAAGCAAGGCCCTGACACTACTCCTAACTCAGTCCCTTACACTGTACCTAACAAAGTCTCTGACGCTAGGCCTCACTCAGGCCCTGTCGCTGTCCCTAAGTCAGGCCCTGATGCTGTGCCTACCTGAAGCCCTAACACTGCTTCTGAATAAGTCCCTGAGAGTCTCCGTAACAGAGGTCTTCACACTATCCTTAGGTCATTTCCTGACACGATTCCAAGCCTTTACCCTAAACCTGTCCCGAGGTAATGTCCTACCTCTTATGCTAACTAAAGACCTTATGCTGTGCCTAATTTAGGCACTGAATTTAGTCCCAAGGCCGCTAGACTGTCCCTAACTCGGCTCGATGGCCTTATCGTCACAATGTTCCATGACCACTGTCATCACAATGCTCCACGCCCTTGTCATCACAATGCTCCATAACCCTTGTCATCACAATGCCCCATGACGCCTGCCATCACAATTCTCCAAGGCCTCTCTTACCAAAAAGTTCTATGATCCCTGTCAGCACAATGTTCCATGACACTTTTCATCACAATGCTCCATGACCCCAGTCATCACAATGTTCTCTGCCCATATCATCACAATGCTCCTTGTCACCTTGAATCACAATGCTCCATGCCCTTTCATCACAATGCTCCAGAATTCTTGTCATCACAATGTTCCTTGACCGTGTCATCACAAAGCTCCTTAACCCTTGTAATCACAAAGCTCCATGTCCCCTGATATCACAATGATCCATGATTCCTTTCCTCACAGTGCTCCAGTAACCTTTTCATCACAATGCTCCATACCATTGTCAGCACAATGCTCCTTGGACCCTGTCATCAAAATGCTCCATCCCCTTTTCATCACAATGCTCCTGATATCCTATCATTACAATGCTCCATGCCCGTGTCAACACAATGCCCCATGAACCCTGTCATCAAAATGCTTTATCAACCTTGTTATCGGAATGTTCCATGACCCCTGTCAACAAAATGATCCATGACCGTTGTCCTCACAATGCTGCATGATACCTTTCATCCCAATTCTCTGTGACCGCTGTCATCACAATGCTCCAGGACAATTTTCATCACAATGCTCCATGCCCCCTGTCATCACAGTGCCCCATAACCCCTGTAATCACAATGCTCCATGACCCTGTCATCACAATGCTACATGACCCCTGTCATCACATTGTTCCATTGCCTATGAATTCACAATGCTGCATGGACCCTGTAATCACACTGCTCCATGTTCCCTTTCAACACAATGCTCCATGAACCCTGTCATCACAACGTTCCATGAAAGTTGTCATCAAAATGCTCCATGACCTCGGTCACCAAAAGGTTCCCTGCCCTTGTCATCACAATGCTCCATGACCCTTGTAATCACAATGGTAAATGGCCTTGTCATCACAATGGTCCATGGCCTCTGTCATCACCATGCTCCATGGTCTTTCTCATTACAATGCTCTATGACCCCTGTCATCACAATGCTTGATGACCATTGTCATCACAATGCTCCAACGCCCCTGTCATCACAATGCCTCATGGTCTTTGTAATCACAATGCTCAATGACCCCTGTCATCACAATGCTCCATGCCCTTGTCATCACAATGCTCCAGAACACTTGTCATCATAATACTCCATTCCCGTGTCATCCCATTGCTCAATGACACTTGTCATCAAAATGTTCCTTGGCCTTTGTCATCACAGTGCTCCACGATACCTTTAATCAAAATTCTACATGACCACTGTCATCAGAATGCAAGATGACCAATGTCATCACAATGCCCCATGACACGTGTCATCACAATTCGCCTTGGCCCTTGTCATCTCAATGCTGTATGAACCGTGTCATCACTAGGTTCCAGGACACTTGTCATCACAGTGATCCATGACCACTTTCATCACAATGCTCCATGAACTCTGTTATCTCAATGCTCCATGGCCTTTGTATTCACAATGCTCCGTTGTCCCGATAATCGCGTTGCTCCATGAACACTTTCATCACAATGCTCCTTGACCACTGTCACCATAATGCCCCATGACGTCTCTCATCACTGTGCTCCAAGGCCACTTTCATCAAAATGCTCCATGATCTGTGTCAGCACAATATTGCATGACACTTGTCATCACAATGCTCCATGATCCCTGGAATCACAATGATCCCTGCCAATGTCATCACAATGCTCCATGTCTCCTGTAATCACAATGCTCCATGCCCTTGTCATCACAATGCTCCAGGTGTGTTGTCATCACCATGCTTCATGCCCGTGTCATCACAATGCTCCATGAATCTTGTTTTCACAATGCTCCATGGACCATGTCTTCACAATGCTCCATGACCCCTGTCATCACAATGCTCTATGGGCTTTGTAATCACAATGCTCCGTGACCCCTGTCAACACAATGCCTGATGACCCCTGTCATCAAAATGCTAAATGGCACTTGTCATCACAATGCTCTATGACGCCTGTCATCACTCTTCTCCATGTCACTTGTTATCACAATGCTCCATGACCCCTGTAATC
Organism: Balaenoptera ricei; assembly: GCF_028023285.1. Classification (NCBI taxonomy): domain Eukaryota; kingdom Metazoa; phylum Chordata; class Mammalia; order Artiodactyla; family Balaenopteridae; genus Balaenoptera; species Balaenoptera ricei. The sequence goes on along the minus strand of NW_026777464.1, from coordinate 59,658 downwards.
ACATTACTCCATGACCCCATTCATCACAATGCCCAAGGCCACATCTCATCACAATTCTCCATGGCATTTGTCATCACGATGCTCCATGACACCTGTCATCACAATGCTCCATGACACTTGTCATCACAATGCTCGATGGCCCTTGTCATCACAATGTTCCTTGGTGCTTTTCATCGCAATGCTCCATGACAACTTTCATCAAAATACTCCAAGATTTGTTTCATCACAATGCTCCATGGCCCTCGTCATTACAAATCCACATGATCCCTTTCATCACATTTCTCCATGGCAACTTACATAAAAAAGCTCCATGCCCCTGTCATCACAATGCCCAATGATACCTGTTTTTACAATGATCCATGACCCTTGTCATCACAAGGCTCCATGTCCCTTGTATTCACAATGCTCCATGGCCCTTGTCATCACAATGCTCCATAGCGCTTTTCATCGCAATGCTCCATGACCGCTTTCAGCACAATGCCCCATGACCCCTGTCATCACTATGCTCCATGGCCCTTGTCATCACAATGCTCCATGAAACATTTCCTCACAATGCTCCAGTACGCCTTTCATCCAAATTCCCCATGGCCACTGTCATCACAATTCTCCATGACTGCTGTCATCGTAATGGTCCATGACACGTTTCATCTCAATGCTCCATGACACCTGTCATCACAATGCTCCATGGCCTTTGTCATCACAATGCTCCATGGACCCTGTAATCACAGTGCTCCATGACCCGTTTCAGCTCAATGCTCCATGACCTCACTCATCACAATGCCCCATGACCCCTGTAATCACAATGCTCCATGCCCTTGTCATCACAAGGCTCCAGAACTCTTGTCATTATAATGCTCCATGTCCGTTTCTTCACCATGCTCCATGACACTTGTCATCACAATGCTCCATGGCCCCTCTCATTACTGTTCTCCATAATAACTTTAATCACATTTCTAGATGACCACTGCCATCACAATGCCCCATGACATTGTCATCACAATTCGCCATGACCATTGTTATCACAATGCTCCATGAACCATGTCATCACAGGGTCCCAGGACACTTGTCATCACAAGGATCCATTACCATTTTCATCACAATGCTCCATGACCACTGTCATCTCAATGCTCCATGGCCTCCATGGGTACTATCACCATGGGCACTGTCACCATGCGTACTGTCACCATGGGTACTGTCACCATGGGCACTTTCAACATGGGCACTGTCACCATGCGAACTCTCACCATGAGCACTATCACCATGAGCACTATCACCAAGGGCACTGTCACCATGAGCACTGTCATCATGGGCACTGTCACCATAGGAACTGTCACAATGAGCACTGTCACTGTGGGCACTATCACCGTGAGCCCTATCAAAATGGGCACTGTCACCATAGGCACTGTCACCATGAGCACAAACATCATGGGCAGTGCTACCATGAGGAATTTCACCATCGGAACTCCAACCATGTACACCGCCATCATGAGCAGAGTCACCATGGGCAGTGCCACCATGAGCACTATCACCATGGGCACTTTCAACATGGGCACGTTCACCATGCGAACTATCACCATGAGTACTATCACCATGAGTAGTATATACCATGAGCACTATCACCAAGGGCACTGTCAACGTGAGCACTATCACCGTGAGCACTATCACCATGAGTACTGTCACCATGAGCATAGTCACCATGGGCACTGTCACAATGAGCACTGTAACCATGGGAACTTTCACCCTGAGCACTATCACCATGAGCACTATTAACATGGGCAGGGTCACCGTGAGCAATATCACCATGGGCACTGTCACCATGAGCATTATTAACATGGGTACTATCACCAAGGGCAGTGTCACCATGAGCACTGTCATCATGGGCACTGTAACCATGGGAACAGTCACCATTAGAACTGTCACTGTGGGCATTATCAACGTGAGCACTATCACAATGGGCACTGTTACCATAGGCACTGTCACCGTGGACACTGTCACCATGAACACTATCATCATGGGCATTGCCTCCATAAGGAATTTCACCATGAGAACTCCAACCATGTATACCACCTGCATGAGCATAGTCACCATGGGCAGTGTTACCATGAGCACTGCCACCATGGGCACTTTCAACATGGGCACAGTCACCATGCGAACTATCACCCTGAGGACTATCACCATGAGCAATATTACCATGAACACTATCACCAAGGGCACTGTCAACGTGAGCACTATCACCGTAAGCACTATCACCGTGAGCACTGACACTGTGGGCACTGTCACCGTGTGCACTGTCACCATGGGCAATTTCTACATGGCCACTGTCACCATGGGCACTGTCACCATGGACACTGTCATCATGAGCTCTGTTACCAAGGGAAATGTCACCACGAGCACTGTCATCTTGGGAACTGCCACCATGGACACTGCCACCATGAGCACTGTGACCATTGGCAGTGCCACCATGAGCACTATCACCATGAGCACTATCACCAAGGGCACTGTCACCGTGAGCACTATCACCGTGAGCACTATCACCATGAGCACTGTCACCATGAGCACTGTCACTGTGGGCACTGTCACCATGGGCACTGTCACCGTGGGCACTGTAACCATGGAAACTGTCACCATGAGCACAATCACCGTGAGCACAATCACCATGGGCAGTGTCACCGTTAGAAATATCACCATGGGCACTGTCACATTGAGCACTATTACCATGGGTACTATCACCAAGGGCACTCTCACCGTGACACTGTTACCATGAGCACTGTCACCGTGGGTACTGTCAACATGAGCACTGTCATCATGGGCACTGTCGGCATGGGAACTCTCACCATGAGCACTGTCACCATGGGAAATGTCACCATGGGCACTATCACTATGGGCACTGTCACCATGGGCAGTGTCACTATGAGCAGTGACACCATGGGCACTGTCACCATGGGAAATGTCACGATGAGCATTATCACCGTGAGCACTATCACCATGGGCAGTGTCACCGTGAGGAATATCAACATGGGCAGCATCATCATCAGCACTATTACCATGGGCACTATCACGTTGAGCACTATCACCGTGAGCACTGTCACCGTGGGCACTGTCACCATGGGCACTGTCAACATGAGCACAGTCAGCATAGGAACTCTCACCATGAGCACTGTCACCAGGGGAAATATCACCATGGGCACTGTAACCATGAACACTATCATCATGGGCAGTGCCACCATGAGGAATTTCACCATGGGAACTCCAACCATATACACCGCCAGCTTTAGCACAGTCACCATGGGCTGTGTCACCATGAGCACTGTCACCATGGGCAGTGTCACCATGCGTAATGTAACCATGAGTACTGTCACCGTGGGCAATATCACCATGAGCACTGTCACTGTGGGCACTGTCACCATGGTAACTGTCACCATGAGCACTATCACCGTGAGCACTATAAGCATGGGTAGTGTCACCGTGAGTAATATCACCATAAACACTGTCACCGTGGGCACTTTCACCGTGTACACTGTCAATGTGAGCACTGTCACCATGGGGAATATCACCATGGGCACTATCAACGTGAGCACTATTAACATGGGTACTATCACCAAGGGCACTGTTACCGTGAGCAGTGTCACCATGAGCACTGTCACTGTGGGCACTGTCACCATGAGCACTGTCATCATGGGCAATGTCACCATGGACACTGTCACCATTAGAACTGTCACTCTGGGTAATATCACCGTGAGCACTCTCACAATGGGCACTGTCACCATAGGCACTGTAAACATGGACAGTGTCACCATGAGCACTATTGTCATGGGCAGAACTCCCATAAGGAATTTCACCATGGGAACTCGAACCATGTACACCGCCAGCATTAGCACAGTCACCATGGGCAGTGTCACCATGAGCAGTGGCACCATGGGCACTTTCAACATGGGCACTATCACCATGCGAACTATCACCATGAGCACTATCACCATGAGCAGTATTACCATGAGCACTATTATCAAGGGCACTGTCAATGTGAGCACTATCAGCGTGAACACTGTCACCATGAACACTGTCACCGTGCGTACTGTCACCATGAGCACTGTCACCATGGGCACTGTCACCATGGGAACTATCACCATGAGCACTATCACCGTGAGCACTATCACCATGGTTAGTGTCACCGTGAACAATATCACCATGGGCACTGTCAGCGTGAGCACTATTACCATGGGCAATATCACCAAGGGCACTGTCACTGTGAGCACTGTCACCATGAGGACTGTGACCGTGGGCACTGTCAACATGAGCACTGTCACCATGGGCACTGTCACCATGAGAACTGTCACCGTGGGCAATGTCACCATGAGCACTGTCACCGTGGGCACTGTCACCATGGGAACTGTCACCATGAGCACTATCACCATGAGGACTATAACCATGGGCACTGTCACAGTGAGCAATATCACCATGAACACTGTAACCATGGGAAATATCACCGTGGGCACTGTCACCATGGACACTGTCATCATGAGTTCTGTTACCATGGGAAATGTCACCATGAGCACTGTCACCATGGGAACTGTCACCATGAGCACTATCAACGTGAGCACTATAACCATGGGCACCGTCACCGTGAGCAATATCACCATTAACACTGTCACCGTGTGCACTGTCAACATGAGCACTGTCAACATGGGAAATGTCACCATGGGAACTCTCACCATGGGCAGGGTCACCATGAGCACTGTCACCATGGGCACTCTCACGATGGACACTGTCACCATGAGCACTATCATCATGGGCACTGCCAGCATAAGAAATTTCACCATGGGGACTCCAGCCATGTACACTGCCGGCATGAGCAAAGTCACGATGGTCAGTGTTACCATGAGCACTATCACCATGAGAACTTTAACCATGAGCACTATCATCAAGAGCACTGTCACTGCGAGCATTATCACCGTGAACACTCTCACCGTGAGCACTGTCACCATGAGCACTGTCTCCGTGGGCATTGTAACCATGAGCACTGTCGTCATGGGCACTGTCACCATGCGAAATGCCACCATGAGCTCTATCACCGAGGGCACTGTCACCGTGAGCACTGTCACCATGAGCATAGTCACCGTGGGCACTGTCACCATGAGCACTATTACCATAGGTACTATCACCAAGGACACTGTCAACATGAGCACTGACACCGTGGGCAGTGTCAACATGAGCACTGTCACCATGCGCACTGTCACCATGGGAAATGTCACTATGAGCACTGTCACCAGGGGAAATGTCAACATGGGCACTGTCACCATAGGCACTGTCACCATGGACACTGTCACCATGAGCACTATCGTCATGGGCAGTTCCACCATAAGGAATTTCACCATGGGAACTCCAACCATGTACACCGCCAGCATGAGCACAGTCACCATGGGCAGTGTCACCATGAGCACTGTTGCCATGGGCACTTTCAACATGGGCACTGGCACCATGGGAACTGTCACTAAGAGCACTCTCACCATGGGCACTGTCAACAGGGACACTGTCACCATGGGCACTCTCACCATGGGCAATGTCACCATGGACACTGTCACCATGGGCATGGTCAACATTATCATTGTCACCATGGGAACTCTCACCATGAGCACTGTCACCATGGTAAAAGTCACCATGGGCACTGTCACCATAGGCTCTGTCACCGTGGACACTCTCACCATGAGCAGTATCATCATGGGCATTGCCACCATAAGGAATTTCATCATGGGAACTCCAACCAAGTACACCGCAAGCATGAGCACAGTCACCATGTGCAATGTCACCATGAGCACTATCACCAAGGGCACTATCACCGTGAGCACTGTCATCATGAGCACTGTCACCGTGCGCACTCTCACCATGAGCACTGTCACCATGAGCACTATAACCATGGGAACTGTCACCATGAGCACTATCACCGTGAGCACTAGCACCATGGGCAGTGTCACCATGAGCACTATTACCATGGGCACTATCACCATGAGCACTATCACCGTGAGCACTGTCACCGTGTGCACTGTCATCGTGTGCACTGTCACCATGAGCACTATCACCATGGGACCTGTCACCATGGGAATGGTCACCATGGGCACTGTCAAGATGAGCACTGTCACCATGGGAACTCTCACCATGAGCACTGTCACCATGGGAAATGTCCCCATGGGCACTATCATCATGGGCAGTGCCACCATGAGGAATTTCACCATGAGAACTCCAATCATGTACACCGCCAGCTTTAGCACAGTCACCATGGGCTGTGTCACCATGTGCAGTGTCACCATGGGCACTGTCACTATGTGAACTGTCACCATGAGCAGTGTCACCATGGGCAATGTCACCATGAGCACTGTCACCGTGGGCACTGTCACCATGGGAACTGTCACCATGAGCACTATCACCGTGAGCACTATAACCATGTGCAGTGTCACCGTGAGCAATATCACCATGAACACTGTCACAGTAGGCACTTTCACCGTGGGCACTGTCACCGTGTGCAATGTCACCATAGGCACTGTCACCATGGACACTGTCACCATGAACACTATCATCATGGGCAGTGCCACCATAAGGAATTTCACCATGGGAACTCCAACCATGTACACCGCCAGCATGAGCACAATCACCATGGGCAGTGTCACCATAAGCACTGCCACCATGGGCACTTTCAACATGGGAAGTGTCACCATGCGAACCGTCACCATGAGCACTATCACCAAGGGCACTGTCAGCGTGAGCAATATCACCGTGAGCACTGTCACCATGAGCACTGTCACCTTGGTCAGTGTCACCGTGAGCAATATCACTATGGGCACTGTCATGTGAGCACTATTACCATGGGTACTACCACCAAGGGCAATGTCACTGTGAGCACTGTCACCATTAGCACTGTCACAATGAGCACTGTCATCATGAGCACTGTCACCATGCGAACTGTCACCATGAGCACTATCACCAAGGGAACAGTCACCATGAGAACTATCACCATGAGCACTATCACCTTGAGCACTGTCAACGTTAGCACTATTACCATGGGTAATATCACCAAGGGCACTGTCACCGTGAGCACTGTCATCATGAGCACTGTCACTGTGGGCACTGTCACCATGAGCACTGTCACTATGGGCACTGTATCCATGGGAATTGTCACCATGGGCACTATCACGGTGAGCACTACAACCATGGGAACTGTCACCATGGCGACGGTCACCATCGGCACTGTCAACATGAGCACTGTCACCATAGGCACACTCACCATGGGCAATGTCACCATGGACACTATCACCATGGGCACTGTCAACATGAGCACTGTCACCATGGGAAATGTCACTATGGTCAGTGTCACCATGGGCACTTTCACCATGGGCAGTGTCAACATGAGCACTATTACCATGAGCACGATCACCATGAGCACTATCACCATGGCCAGTGTCACCTTGAGCAATATCAACATGGGCACTGTCACTGTGAGCACTATTACAATAGGCACTATCACCATGAGCACTATCACAATGGGCACTGTCACCATAGGCACTGTCACCTTGGACACTGTCACCATGAGCACTAACATCATGGGCACTGCTACCATAAGGAATTTCACCATCGGAACTCCAAACATGTACACCGCCATCATGAGCACAATCACCATGGGAAGTGCCACCATGAGCACTGTCACTATGGCACTTTTAACATGAGCCCTGTCGCCATGCGAACTGTCACCATGAGCAGTATCTCTATGAGCACTGTCACCATGAGCATAGTCACCGTGGGCACTGTCACCATGAGCATTGTCACCATGGGCACTGTAACCATAGGAATGTCACCGTGAGCACTATCCCCATGGGCAGCGTCACCGAGAGCAATATCACCATGGACACTCACAGTGACCACTATGACCATGGGTACTATCACCAAGGGAACTGTCACCATGAGCACTGTCACCATGAGCACTGTCATCATGGGCACTGTCACCATCGAACTGTCACCATTAGAACTGTCACTGAGGGCACTATCACCATGATAAGTATCACAATGGACACTGTCACCATAGGCACTGTCACCATGGACACTGTCACCATGAACACTATCATCATGGGCAGTGCCACCGTGAGGAATTTCACCATGGGAACTCCAACCATGTACACCGCCAGCTTTAGCACAGTCACCATGGGTTGTGTGACCATGAGCACTGTAACCATGGGCACTGTCACCATGCGAACTCTCACCATGAGCACTATCACCGTGGGCAATGTCACCATGAGCACTTTCACCATGGGAACTGTCACCATGAACACTATCACCGTGAGCACTAGAAACATGGGCAGTGTCACCATGAGCAATATTACCATTAACATTATCACCGTGAGCACTGTCATTGTGGGCACTGTCACCGTGTGCACTGTCAAAATGAGCACTGTCACCATGGGAAATATCACCTTGGGCACTGTCACCATGGGCAGTGTCACCATTAGCATTGTTACCATGGGCACTCTCACGATGTACACTGTCACCATGAGCACCATTATCATGGGTAGTGCCACCATGAGGAATTTCACCATGGGAACTCCAACCTTCTACACCGCCAGCATGAGCACAGTCACTATGGGCAGTGTCACCATGAGAACTGTTACCATGGGCAATTTTAACATGGCAACTGTCACCATGTGCACTGTCACCATGGACACTGTCATCCTGAGTTCTGTTACCATGGGCAGTGTCACCATGAGCACTGTCACCATGACCACTTTCATCATGGGCACTATCACCATCTGAACTCTCACCATGAGAACTGTCACCAAGGGAAATGTCACCATGGGCACTATCACTATGGGCACTGTCACCATGGCCACTGTCACCACGGGCACTGTCACCATGGGAACGGTCCCCATGGGCACTGTCAACATTAGCACTCTCAACATGGGAATTCTCACCATGAGCACTGTCACCATGGGCACTGTCACCATGGGCACTGTCACCATGGGCACTTTCAAAGTGGGCACTGTCACCATGCAAACTGTCACCATGAGCACTATGACCATGAGCACTATCACCAAGGGCACTGTCACCGTGAGCACTCTCACCATGAGCACTGTCACAGTGGGAACTGTCACCATGAGCACTAGCACAATGGGCACTGTCACCATAGGCACTGTCACCATGGACACTGTCACCATGAGCACTATCATCATGGGCAGTGCTACCATGAAGAATTTCACCATCGGAATTCCAACCAGGTACAGAGCCAGCATGAGCACATTCACCATGGGCATTATCACCATGAGCACTGTCACCATGGGCACTGTAACCTTGGGAACCGTCACCATGAGCACTATCACCATGGGCAGTGTCACCGTGAGCAATATCACCATGGGCACTGTCACCGTGAGCACTATTAACAAGGATACTATCACCAAGGTCACTGTCACCGTGAGCACTGTCACTGTGAGCACTGTCACCATGAGCACTGTCACCGTGGGCACTGTCACCATGAGCACTGTCATCATGGGAACTGTCACCATGGGGACTGTCACCATTAGCACTGTCACTGTGGGCACTATCACCGTGAGCACAATCACAATGGGCACTGTCACCATACGCACTGTCACCATGGACAATGTCACCATGAACACTATCATCATGGGCAGTGCCACCATAAGGAATTTCACCATGGGAAGTCCAACCATGTACACCCCCAGCATGAGCACAGTCACCATGGGCAGTGTCACCATGAGCACTGCCACCATGGGCACTTTCGACATGGGCACTGTCACCATGCGAACTATCACCATGAGCAATTTCACCATTAGCAGTATTACCATGTGCACTATCACCAAGGGCACTGTCAATGTGAGCACTGTCACCGTGAGGACTATCACCATGAGCACTGTCACCATGAGCATTTTCACCGTGTGCACTGTCACCAGTAGCACTGTCACCATGGGCACTGTAACCATGGGAACTGTCACCATGAGCACTATCACCGTGAGCACTATCACCATAGGAAGTGTCACCGTGAACAGTATCACCATGGGCACTGTCACCATGAGCACTATTACTATGGGCACTATCACCATGGGCATTGTCACTGTGAGCACTGCCACCATGAGCACTGTCACTGTGAGCACTGTCAACATGAGCACTGTCACCATGGGAACTGTCACCATGAGCACTGTCATCATTAGCACTATCATCACGGGCACTGTCAAAGTGAGCACTATTACCATGGGTACTACCACCTAGGGTACTGTCACTGTGAGCACTGTCACCATGAGCACTGTCACCGTGGGCAGTGTCAACATGAGCACTGTAACCATGGGCACTGTCACCATGGGAAATGTCACCATGCGCACTGTCACCATAGGCACTGTCACCATGGACACTGTCACCATGAACACTATCATCATGGGCACTGCCAGCATAAGGAATTTCACCATGGGAACTCCAACCATGTACACCGCCAGCATGAGCACAGTCACCATGAGCAGTGTCACCATGAGCACTGCCATCATGGGGACTTTCAACATGGGCACTGTCACCATGCGAACTATCACCACCAGCACTATCACCATGAGCAGTATTACCATGAACACTATCACCAAGGACACTGTCAACGTGAGCACTATCACCGTGAGCACTATAACCATGAGCACTGTCACCGTGAGCACTGTCACCGTGGGCACTGTTACCGTGTGCACTGTCAACATGAGCACTGTCACCATGGGAAATGTCACCATTTGCACTGTCACTGAGGGCACTGTCACCATGAGCACTGTCACCATGAGCACTATCACCATGGGAACTGTCACCATGGGAACGGTCACCATGGGCACACTCAAGATGAGCACTGTCACCATGGGAACTCTCACCAGGAGCACTGTCACCATGGGAAATGTCACCATGGGCACTGTCACCATGAGCACTATCATCATGGGCAGTGCCACCATGAGGAATTTCACCATGAGAACTCCAACCATGAACACTGCCAGCTTTAGCACTGTCAACATGGGCTGTGTCACCATGAGCACTGTCACCATGGGCACTGTTACCATGCAAACTTTTACCATGAGCACTGTCACCGTGGGCAATGTCACCATGAGCACTGTCACCGTGTGCACTGTCATCATGGGAAATGTCATCATGAGCACTATCACCGTGAGGACAATAACCATGGGCAGTGTCACCGTGAGCAATATCACCATGAACACTGTCACCATGAGCACTGTCATCATCGGCACTGTCACCATGGGAACTGTCACTATTACAACTGTCACTGTGGGCACTATCACCGTGAGCTCTATCACAATGGGCACTGTCACCATAGGCACTGTCACCATGGACACTGTCACCATGAACACTATCATCATGGGCAGTGCCAACATGAGGAATTTCAGCTTGGGAACTCCAACCATGTACATCGGCAGCTTTAGAACAGTCACCATGGGCTGTGTCACCATGAGCACTGTCACCATGGGCAATGTCACCATGCGAACTGTCACCATGAGCACTGTCACCATGGGAACTGTCACCATGAGCACTATCACCGTGAGGACTATAACCATGGGCACTGTCACAGTGAGCAATATCACCATGAACACTGTAACCATGGGAAATGTCACCTTGGGCACTGTCACCTTGTGCACTGTCAACATGAGCACTGTCACCATGGGAAATGTCACCATGGGCACTGTCACCATGGGCAGTGTCATCATGAGCACTTTCACCAAGTGCAGTCTCATGATGGACACTGTCACCATGAGCACTATCATCATGGGCAGTGCCACCATGAGGAATTTCACCATGGGAACTCCAACCATGTACACCGCCAGCATGAGCACAGTCACCATGGGCAGTGTCACCATGGGCAATGTCACCATGGGCACTTTCGACATGGGCAATGTCACCATGGACACTGTCATCATGAGCTCTGTTACCATGGTAAATGTCACCATGAGCACTGTCATCTTGGGAACTTCCAGCATGGACACTGCCCCCATGAGCACTGTAACCAATGTCACTGCCACAGTGAGCACTGTCACCGTGAACACTGTCACCATGGGCATGGTCAACATTATCATTGTCACCATGGGAACTCTCACCATGAGCACTGTCACCATGGTAAAAGTCACCATGGGCACTGTCACCATAGGCTCTGTCACCGTGGACACTCTCACCATGAGCACTGTCATCATGGGCATTGCCACCATAAGGAATTTCATCATGGGAACTCCAACCAAGTACACCGCCAGCATGAGCACAGTCACCATGTGCAATGTCACCATGAGCACTATCACCAGGAGCACTATCACCAAGGGCACTATCACCGTGAGCACTGTCATCATGAGCACTGTCACAGTGCGCACTCTCACCATGAGCACTGTCACCATGGGCACTATAACCATGGGAACTGTCACCATGAGCACTATCACCGTGAGCACTAGCACCATGGGCAGTGTCACCATGAGCACTATTACCATGGGCACTATCACCATGAGCACTATCACCGTGAGCACTGTCACCGTGTGCACTGTCATCGTGTGCACTGTCACCATGAGCCCTATCACCATGGGAACTGTCACCATGGGAATGGTCACCATGGGCACTGTCAAGATGAGCACTGTCACCATGGGAACTCTCACCATGAGCACTGTCACCATGGGAAATGTCCCCATGGGCACTATCATCATGGGCAGTGCCACCATGAGGAATTTCACCATGAGAACTCCAATCATGTACACCGCCAGCTTTAGCACAGTCACCATGGGCTGTGTCACCATGTGCAGTGTCACCATGGGCACTGTCACTATGTGAACTGTCACCATGAGCAGTGTCACCATGGGCAATGTCACCATGAGCACTGTCACCGTGGGCACTGTCACCATGGGAACTGTCACCATGAGCACTATCACCGTGAGCACTATAACCATGTGCAGTGTCACCGTGAGCAATATCACCATGAACACTGTCACAGTAGGCACTTTCACCGTGGGCACTGTCACCGTGTGCACTGTCACCATAGGCACTGTCACCATGGACACTGTCACCATGAACACTATCATCATGGGCAGTGCCACCATAAGGAATTTCACCATGGGAACTCCAACCATGTACACCGCCAGCATGAGCACAGTCACCATGGGCAGTGTCACCATAAGCACTGCCACCATGGGCACTTTCAACATGGGCAGTGTCACCATGCGAACCGTCACCATGAGCACTATCACCAACGGCACTGTCAGCGTGAGCAATATCACCGTGAGCACTGTCACCATGAGCACTGTCACCATGGTCCGTGTCACCGTGAGCAATATCACTATGGGCACTGTCATGTGAGCACTATTACCATGGGTACTATCACCAAGGGCAATGTCACTGTGAGCACTGTCACCATTAGCACTGTCACAATGAGCACTGTCAAGATGAGCACTGTCACCATGGGAACTCTCACCATGAGCACTGTCACCATGGGAAATGTCACCATGGGCACTATCATCATGGGCAGTGCCACCATGAGGAATTTCACCATGAGAACTTCAACCGTGTACACCACCAGCTTTAGCACAGTCACCATGGGCTGTGTCACCATGAGCAGTGTCACCATGGGCACTGTCTCCATGCGAACTGTCACCATGAGCACTGTCACCATGGGCAATGTCACCATGAGCACTGTCACTGTGGGCACTGTCACCATGGGAACTGTCACCATGAGCACTATCACCGTGAGCACTATCACCATGGGCAGTGTCACTGTGAGCAATATCACCATCGCACTGTCACCATGAGCACTATTAACAAGGGTACTATCACCAAGGGCACTGTCACCATGAGCACTGTCATCATGGGCACTGTCACCATAGGAACTGTCACCATGAGCACTGTCACTGTGGGCACTATCACCCTGAGCACTATCAAAATGGGCACTGTCACCATAGGCACTGTCACCATGGACACTGTCACCATGAGCACTATCATCATGGGCAGTGCTACCATGAGCAATTTCACCATCGGAACTCCATCCATGTACACCGCCAGCGTGAGCACAGTCAACATGGGCAGTGTCACCATGAGCAGTGTCCCCATGGGCACTTTCAACATGGGCCCTATCACCATGCGAACTGTCACCATGAGCACTATCACCATGAGCACTGTCACCATGAGCATAGTCACCATCGGGTCTGTCACCATGAGCACTATGACCGTGTGCACTATCACCATAGGTAGTGTCACGGTGAGCAATATCACCATGGGCACTGTCACCATGAGCACTATTACCATGGGCACTATCACCATGAGCACTATCACAGTGAGCACTGTCACCGTGGGCAATGTCACCATGTGCACTGTCACCATGAGCACTGTCACCATGAGCACTATCACCATGGGAAGTGTCAACATGGGAACGGTCACCATGGGCACTGTCAACGTGAGCACTGTCAGCATGGGAACTCTCACCAGGAGCACTGTCTCCATGGGAAATGTCACCCTGGACACTGTTCACTATGGGAAGTGTCACCATGAGCACTGTCACCATGGGCACTGTCACTATGGACACTGTCTCCATGGGCACTCTCACCATGGACACTGTCACTGTGGAAAATGTCACCATGGGCACTGTAACCATCTACACTGTCCCCAGGAGCACTATCACCATGGACACTGTATCCATCAGCATTGTCCCCATGGGCACTGTCAATATGAGCACTGTCACCATGGGAACTCTCACCATGAGCACTGTCACCATGGCCAGTGTCACCATGGCCACTGTCACCATAAGCACTGTCACAAAGGGAAATGTCACCATGGGCACTCTCACCATTTGCTCTGTCACCGTGGGCACTGTCACCATGAGCACTGTTCAACATGGGCACTGTCACCTAGAGCACTGCCACTGTGGGCACTATCACCGTGAGCACTGTCACCATGAGCACTGTCACCATGGACACTGTCACCATGAGCATTGTGACCTTGAGCACTGTCACCATGGGAACTTTCACCATGGGCACTGTAACCATGGGCACTGTCACCATGGACAATGTCACCTTGGGAACCGTCACCATGGAAAATGTCACCATGGGCACTGTTGGCCATGGACACTGTCACCATGGGCACTGTGAACATGAGCACTGTCACCATGTAAACTCTTACCATGAACACTGTCACCATGGGAAATGTCACCATGGGCACTGTCACCATGGACACTGTCACCATGAGCACTATCATCATGGGCTGTGCTACCATGAGGAATTTCACCATCGGAACTCCAACCATGTACACCGCCAGCATGAGCACAGTCACCATGGGCAGTGTCACCATGAGCACTATCACCATGAGCACTATCACCATGTGCACTATCACCACGGACACTGTCACCGTGAGAACTATCACCGTGAGCACTGTCACCATGAGAACTGTCACCATGGGCCCTGTAACCATGGGAACTGTCACCATGAGCACTATCACCGTGACCACTATCAACATGGGCAGTGTCACCGTGAGCACTATCTCCGTGAACACTTTCACCATGACTACTATCACCGTGGGCACTATAAGCATGAGCACTATCACCATGAGCACTGTCACTGCGGGCACTGTCACCGTGTTCACTGTCACCATGAGCACTGTAACCATGAGTCCTATCACCATGGGAACTGTCACCATGGGAACAGTCACTATGGGCACTGCCATGATGAGCACTGTCACCATGGGAACTCTCACCATGAGCACTATCACCATGGGAAATGTCACCATGGGCACTGTCACCATGGGCACTGTCACCATGGGCGCTGTCACCATGAAAACTGTCACCATGAGCACTATAATCATGGGCAGTGCCACCATAAGGAATTTCACCATTGTAACACCAACCATATACACCGCCAGCATGAGCACAGTCACCATGGGGACTGTCAACATGAGCACTGTCACCATGGGAAATGTCTACATGAGCACTATCACCATGATCACTATCACCAAGGGCACTGTCACCATGAGCACTATCACCGTGGACAATGTCACCATGAGAACTATCACCGTGAGCACTATCACCATGGGAAGTGTCACCGTGAGAACTGTCACCATGGACATTGTCACCGTGGGCACTGTCACCATGAGCACTGTCACCATGAGCACTGTCACTGTTGGTACTGTCACCATGAGCAATGTCACCATTGGCACTGTCACCATGTGCCCTGTCACCATAGGCACTGTCACCGTGGACACTGTCACCATGAACAATATCATCATAGGCAGTGCCACCATAAGGAATTTCACCATGGGAACTCCAACCATGTATAGCACCAGCATGAGCATAGTCATCATGGTCAGTGTCACCATGAACACTGCCACCATGGGCACTTTCAACATGGGCACAGTCACCATGCGAACTATCACCATAAGGACTACCACCATGAGCAATATTACTATGAACACTATCACCAAGGACACTGTCAACGTGAGCACTATCACCGTAAGCACTATCACCATGAGCACTGTCACCGTGAGCACTGTCACCATGGGCAATTTCAACATGGCCACTGTCACCATGGGCACTGTCACCATGGGAACTCTCACCATGAACACTGTCACCATGGGAAATGTCATTATGGGCAGTGTCACCTTGGGCACTGTCACTATGGGCAGTGTCACCATGAGCACTATTACCATGAGCAGTATCACCATGAGCACTATCACCATGGGCACTGTCACACTGAGCACTATTACCATGGGTACTATCACCAAGGGCACTGTCATCGTGAACACTGTCACCATGAGCACTGTTACTGTGGGCCTTGCCACCATGAGCACTGTCATCATGGCCACTGTCACCATGCGGACTGCCACCATGAGCACTATCACAGTGGGCACTGTCACCATGAGAACTGTCACCATGGGCAGTGTATCCATGGGAACTGTCACCATGGGCACTATCATGGTGAGCACTATCACCATGGGAACTGTCACCATCGGAACAGTCACCATGCGCACTGTAACCATTGGCACTGCCACAGTGAGCACTGTCACAGTGAGCACTGTCACCATGGGAACTGTCACCATGTGCAGTGTCACCATGGGAACTCTCACTATGAGCACTGTCACCATGGGAAATGTCACTATGGGCAGTGTCACCATGGGCACTGTCACCATGGGTAGTGTCACCATGAGCACTATTACCATGAGCACTATCACCATGAGCACTATCATCACGGGCAGTGCCACCATGAGCACTATCACCGTGAGCACTATCACCATGGGTAGTGTCACCATGAGCAATATCACCATGGGCACTGTCACCATGAGCACTATTACAATGGGCATTATCACCATGAGCACTATCACCGTGAGCACTTTCAGTGTGGGCATTGTCACCATGTGCACTGTCACCATGAGCACTGTCACCATGAGCACTATCACCATGGCAAAGTTGACCATGGGAATGGTCACCATGGGCAATGTCAACATGAGCACTGTCACCATGGGCACTGTCACCATGGGCACTGTCACCATGGGTATGCTGACCATGGGCACTGTCAACATGGGCACTGTCACCATGCGAAAAGTCACCATGAGCACTATCACCATGAGCACTATCACCAAGGGCACTGTCACCATGAGCACTGTCACCGTGTGCACTGTCACAGTGGGCACTATCAACATGAGCACTGTCATCATGAGCACTGTCACCATAGGAAATGTCACAGTGAGCACTGTCACTGTGGGCACTATCACCGTGGGCACTGTCACCATAGGCACTGTCACCATGGACACTGTCACCATGAGCACTATCATCATCGGCAGTGCTACCATGAGGAATTTCACCATCGGAACTCCAACCAAGTACAACGCCAGCATGAGCACAGTCATTATGGGCAGTGCCACTATGAGCACTATCACCATGGGCACTTTCAACATGGGCCCTGTCACCATGCGAACTATCTCCATGAGCACTATCAGCGTGAGCAATTTCACCATGAGCACTGTCACCATGGGCACTGTCACAATGAGCACTGTCACCATGGGCACTGTAACCATGGGGACTTTCACCCTGAGCACTATCACCGTGAGCACTATCACCATGGGCAGGGTCACCGTGAGCAATATCACCAAGGGCACTGTGACTGTGAGCACTATTACCATGGGCAATATCACCATGAGCACTATCACCGTGAGCACTGTCACCGTGGGCACTGTCATCGTGTGCACTGTCACCATGAGCACTATCACCATGTGAACTGTCACCATGGGAATGGTCACCATGGGCACTGTCAAGATGAGCACTGTCACCATGGGAACTCTCACCATGAGCACTGTCACCATGGGAAATGTCACCATGGGCACTATCATCATGGGCAGTGCCACCATGAGGAATTTCACCATGAGAACTTCAACCGTGTACACCACCAGCTTTAGCACAGTCACCATGGGCTGTGTCACCATGAGCAGTGTCACCATGGGCACTGTCTCCATGCGAACTGTAACCATGAGCACTGTCACCATGGGCAATGTCACCATGAGCACTGTCACTGTGGGCACTGTCACCATGGGAACTGTCACCATGAGCACTATCACCGTGAGCACTATCACCATGGGCAGTGTCACTGTGAGCAATATCACCATCGCACTGTCACCATGAGCACTATTAACAAGGGTACTATCACCAAGGGCACTGTCACCATGAGCACTGTCATCATGGGCACTGTCACCATAGGAACTGTCACCATGAGCACTGTCACTGTGGGCACTATCACCCTGAGCACTATCAAAATGGGCACTGTCACCATAGGCACTGTCACCATGGACACTGTCACCATGAGCACTATCATCATGGGCAGTGCTACCATGAGCAATTTCACCATCGGAACTCCATCCATGTACACCGCCAGCGTGAGCACAGTCAACATGGGCAGTGTCACCATGAGCAGTGTCCCCATGGGCACTTTCAACATGGGCCCTATCACCATGCGAACTGTCACCATGAGCACTATCACCATGAGCACTGTCACCATGAGCATAGTCACCATCGGGTCTGTCACCATGAGCACTATGACCGTGTGCACTATCACCATAGGTAGTGTCACGGTGAGCAATATCACCATGGGCACTGTCACCATGAGCACTATTACCATGGGCACTATCACCATGAGCACTATCACAGTGAGCACTGTCACCGTGGGCAATGTCACCATGTGCACTGTCACCATGAGCACTGTCACCATGAGCACTATCACCATGGGAAGTGTCAACATGGGAACGGTCACCATGGGCACTGTCAACGTGAGCACTGTCAGCATGGGAACTCTCACCAGGAGCACTGTCTCCATGGGAAATGTCACCCTGGACACTGTTCACTATGGGAAGTGTCACCATGAGCACTGTCACCATGGGCACTGTCACTATGGACACTGTCTCCATGGGCACTCTCACCATGGACACTGTCACTGTGGAAAATGTCACCATGGGCACTGTAACCATCTACACTGTCCCCAGGAGCACTATCACCATGGACACTGTATCCATCAGCATTGCCCCCATGGGCACTGTCAATATGAGCACTGTCACCATGGGAACTCTCACCATGAGCACTGTCACCATGGCCAGTGTCACCATGGCCACTGTCACCATAAGCACTGTCACAAAGGGAAATGTCACCATGGGCACTCTCACCATTTGCTCTGTCACCGTGGGCACTGTCACCATAAGCACTGTCACCATGAGCACTGTTCAACATGGGCACTGTCACCTAGAGCACTGCCACTGTGGGCACTATCACCGTGAGCACTGTCACCATGAGCACTGTCACCATGGACACTGTCACCATGAGCATTGTGACCTTGAGCACTGTCACCATGGGAACTTTCACCATGGGCACTGTAACCATGGGCACTGTCACCATGGACAATGTCACCTTGGGAACCGTCACCATGGAAAATGTCACCATGGGCACTGTTGGCCATGGACACTGTCACCATGGGCACTGTGAACATGAGCACTGTCACCATGTAAACTCTTACCATGAACACTGTCACCATGGGAAATGTCACCATGGGCACTGTCACCATGGACACTGTCACCATGAGCACTATCATCATGGGCTGTGCTACCATGAGGAATTTCACCATCGGAACTCCAACCATGTACACCGCCAGCATGAGCACAGTCACCATGGGCAGTGTCACCATGAGCACTATCACCATGAGCACTATCACCATGTGCACTATCACCACGGACACTGTCACCGTGAGAACTATCACCGTGAGCACTGTCACCATGAGAACTGTCACCATGGGCACTGTAACCATGGGAACTGTCACCATGAGCACTATCACCGTGACCACTATCAACATGGGCAGTGTCACCATGAGCACTATCTCCGTGAACACTTTCACCATGACTACTATCACCGTGGGCACTATAAGCATGAGCACTATCACCATGAGCACTGTCACTGCGGGCACTGTCACCGTGTTCACTGTCACCATGAGCACTGTAACCATGAGCCCTATCACCATGGGAACTGTCACCATGGGAACAGTCACTATGGGCACTGCCATGATGAGCACTGTCACCATGGGAACTCTCACCATGAGCACTATCACCATGGGAAATGTCACCATGGGCACTGTCACCATGGGCACTGTCACCATGGGCGCTGTCACCATGGAAACTGTCACCATGAGCACTACAATCATGGGCAGTGCCACCATAAGGAATTTCACCATTGTAACACCAACCATATACACCGCCAGCATGAGCACAGTCACCATGGGGACTGTCAACATGAGCACTGTCACCATGGGAAATGTCTACATGAGCACTATCACCATGATCACTATCACCAAGGGCACTGTCACCATGAGCACTATCACCGTGGACAATGTCACCATGAGAACTATCACCGTGAGCACTATCACCATGGGAAGTGTCACCGTGAGAACTGTCACCATGGACATTGTCACCGTGGGCACTGTCACCATGAGCACTGTCACCATGAGCACTGTCACTGTTGGTACTGTCACCATGAGCAATGTCACCATTGGCACTGTCACCATGTGCCCTGTCACCATAGGCACTGTCACCGTGGACACTGTCACCATGAACAATATCATCATAGGCAGTGCCACCATAAGGAATTTCACCATGGGAACTCCAACCATGTATAGCACCAGCATGAGCATAGTCATCATGGTCAGTGTCACCATGAACACTGCCACCATGGGCACTTTCAACATGGGCACAGTCACCATGCGAACTATCACCATAAGGACTACCACCATGAGCAATATTACTATGAACACTATCACCAAGGACACTGTCAACGTGAGCACTATCACCGTAAGCACTATCACCATGAGCACTGTCACCGTGAGCACTGTCACCATGGGCAATTTCAACATGGCCACTGTCACCATGGGCACTGTCACCATGGGAACTCTCACCATGAACACTGTCACCATGGGAAATGTCATTATGGGCAGTGTCACCTTGGGCACTGTCACTATGGGCAGTGTCACCATGAGCACTATTACCATGAGCAGTATCACCATGAGCACTATCACCATGGGCACTGTCACACTGAGCACTATTACCATGGGTACTATCACCAAGGGCACTGTCATCGTGAACACTGTCACCATGAGCACTGTTACTGTGGGCCTTGCCACCATGAGCACTGTCATCATGGCCACTGTCACCATGCGGACTGCCACCATGAGCACTATCACAGTGGGCACTGTCACCATGAGAACTGTCACCATGGGCAGTGTATCCATGGGAACTGTCACCATGGGCACTATCATGGTGAGCACTATCACCATGGGAACTGTCACCATCGGAACAGTCACCATGCGCACTGTAACCATTGGCACTGCCACAGTGAGCACTGTCACAGTGAGCACTGTCACCATGGGAACTGTCACCATGTGCAGTGTCACCATGGGAACTCTCACTATGAGCACTGTCACCATGGGAAATGTCACTATGGGCAGTGTCACCATGGGCACTGTCACCATGGGTAGTGTCACCATGAGCACTATTACCATGAGCACTATCACCATGAGCACTATCATCACGGGCAGTGCCACCATGAGCACTATCACCGTGAGCACTATCACCATGGGTAGTGTCACCATGAGCAATATCACCATGGGCACTGTCACCATGAGCACTATTACAATGGGCATTATCACCATGAGCACTATCACCGTGAGCACTTTCAGTGTGGGCATTGTCACCATGTGCACTGTCACCATGAGCACTGTCACCATGAGCACTATCACCATGGCAAAGTTGACCATGGGAATGGTCACCATGGGCAATGTCAACATGAGCACTGTCACCATGGGCACTGTCACCATGGGCACTGTCACCATGGGTATGCTGACCATGGGCACTTTCAACATGGGCACTGTCACCATGCGAAAAGTCACCATGAGCACTATCACCATGAGCACTATCACCAAGGGCACTGTCACCATGAGCACTGTCACCGTGTGCACTGTCACAGTGGGCACTATCAACAGGAGCACTGTCATCCTGAGCACTGTCACCATAGGAAATGTCACAGTGAGCACTGTCACTGTGGGCACTATCACCGTGGGCACTGTCACCATAGGCACTGTCACCATGGACACTGTCACCATGAGCACTATCATCATCGGCAGTGCTACCATGAGGAATTTCACCATCGGAACTCCAACCAAGTACAACGCCAGCATGAGCACAGTCATTATGGGCAGTGCCACTATGAGCACTGTCACCATGGGCACTTTCAACATGGGCCCTGTCACCATGCGAACTATCTCCATGAGCACTATCAGCGTGAGCAATTTCACCATGAGCACTGTCACCATGGGCACTGTCACAATGAGCACTGTCACCATGGGCACTGTAACCATGGGGACTTTCACCCTGAGCACTATCACCGTGAGCACTATCACCATGGGCAGGGTCACCGTGAGCAATATCACCAAGGGCACTGTGACTGTGAGCACTATTACCATGGGCAATATCACCATGAGCACTATCACCGTGAGCACTGTCACCGTGGGCACTGTCATCGTGTGCACTGTCACCATGAGCACTATCACCATGTGAACTGTCTCCATGGGAATGGTCACCATGGGCACTGTCAAGATGAGCACTGTCACCATGGGAACTCTCACCATGAGCACTGTCACCATGGGAAATGTCACCATGGGCACTATCATCATGGGCAGTGCCACCATGAGGAATTTCACCATGAGAACTTCAACCGTGTACACCACCAGCTTTAGCACAGTCACCATGGGCTGTGTCACCATGAGCAGTGTCACCATGGGCACTGTCTCCATGCGAACTGTCACCATGAGCACTGTCACCATGGGCAATGTCACCATGAGCACTGTCACTGTGGGCACTGTCACCATGGGAACTGTCACCATGAGCACTATCACCGTGAGCACTATCACCATGGGCAGTGTCACTGTGAGCAATATCACCATCGCACTGTCACCATGAGCACTATTAACAAGGGTACTATCACCAAGGGCACTGTCACCATGAGCACTGTCTTCATGGGCACTGTCACCATAGGAACTGTCACCATGAGCACTGTCACTGTGGGCACTATCACCCTGAGCACTATCAAAATGGGCACTGTCACCATAGGCACTGTCACCATGGACACTGTCACCATGAGCACTATCATCATGGGCAGTGCTACCATGAGCAATTTCACCATCGGAACTCCATCCATGTACACCGCCAGCGTGAGCACAGTCAACATGGGCAGTGTCCCCATGAGCAGTGTCCCCATGGGCACTTTCAACATGGGCCCTATCACCATGCGAACTGTCACCATGAGCACTATCACCATGAGCACTGTCACCATGAGCATAGTCACCATCGGGTCTGTCACCATGAGCACTATGACCGTGTGCACTATCACCATAGGTAGTGTCACGGTGAGCAATATCACCATGGGCACTGTCACCATGAGCACTATTACCATGGGCACTATCACCATGAGCACTATCACAGTGAGCACTGTCACCGTGGGCAATGTCACCATGTGCACTGTCACCATGAGCACTGTCACCATGAGCACTATCACCATGGGAAGTGTCAACATGGGAACGGTCACCATGGGCACTGTCAACGTGAGCACTGTCAGCATGGGAACTCTCACCAGGAGCACTGTCTCCATGGGAAATGTCACCCTGGACACTGTTCACTATGGGAAGTGTCACCATGAGCACTGTCACCATGGGCACTGTCACTATGGACACTGTCTCCATGGGCACTCTCACCATGGACACTGTCACTGTGGAAAATGTCACCATGGGCACTGTAACCATCTACACTGTCCCCAGGAGCACTATCACCATGGACAATGTATCCATCAGCATTGTCCCCATGGGCACTGTCAATATGAGCACTGTCACCATGGGAACTCTCACCATGAGCACTGTCACCATGGCCAGTGTCACCATGGCCACTGTCACCATAAGCACTGTCACAAAGGGAAATGTCACCATGGGCACTCTCACCATTTGCTCTGTCACCGTGGGCACTGTCACCATGAGCACTGTTCAACATGGGCACTGTCACCTAGAGCACTGCCACTGTGGGCACTATCACCGTGAGCACTGTCACCATGAGCACTGTCAACATGGACACTGTCACCATGAGCATTGTGACCTTGAGCACTGTCACCATGGGAACTTTCACCATGGGCACTGTAACCATGGGCACTGTCACCATGGACAATGTCACCTTGGGAACCGTCACCATGGAAAATGTCACCATGGGCACTGTTGGCCATGGACACTGTCACCATGGGCACTGTGAACATGAGCACTGTCACCATGTAAACTCTTACCATGAACACTGTCACCATGGGAAATGTCACCATGGGCACTGTCACCATGGACACTGTCACCATGAGCACTATCATCATGGGCTGTGCTACCATGAGGAATTTCACCATCGGAACTCCAACCATGTACACCGCCAGCATGAGCACAGTCACCATGGGCAGTGTCACCATGAGCACTATCACCATGAGCACTATCACCATGTGCACTATCACCACGGACACTGTCACCGTGAGAACTATCACCGTGAGCACTGTCACCATGAGAACTGTCACCATGGGCCCTGTAACCATGGGAACTGTCACCATGAGCACTATCACCGTGACCACTATCAACATGGGCAGTGTCACCGTGAGCACTATCTCTGTGAACACTTTCACCATGACTACTATCACCGTGGGCACTATAATCATGAGCACTATCACCATGAGCACTGTCACTGCGGGCACTGTCACCGTGTTCACTGTCACCATGAGCACTGTAACCATGAGCCCTATCACCATGGGAACTGTCACCATGGGAACAGTCACTATGGGCACTGCCATGATGAGCACTGTCACCATGGGAACTCTCACCATGAGCACTATCACCATGGGAAATGTCACCATGGGCACTGTCACCATGGGCACTGTCACCATGGGCGCTGTCACCATGGAAACTGTCACCATGAGCACTATAATCATGGGCAGTGCCACCATAAGGAATTTCACCATTGTAACACCAACCATATACACCGCCAGCATGAGCACAGTCACCATGGGGACTGTCAACATGAGCACTGTCACCATGGGAAATGTCTACATGAGCACTATCACCATGATCACTATCACCAAGGGCACTGTCACCATGAGCACTATCACCGTGGACAATGTCACCATGAGAACTATCACCGTGAGCACTATCACCATGGGAAGTGTCACCGTGAGAACTGTCACCATGGACATTGTCACCGTGGGCACTGTCACCATGAGCACTGTCACCATGAGCACTGTCACTGTTGGTACTGTCACCATGAGCAATGTCACCATTGGCACTGTCACCATGTGCCCTGTCACCATAGGCACTGTCACCGTGGACACTGTCACCATGAACAATATCATCATAGGCAGTGCCACCATAAGGAATTTCACCATGGGAACTCCAACCATGTATAGCACCAGCATGAGCATAGTCATCATGGTCAGTGTCACCATGAACACTGCCACCATGGGCACTTTCAACATGGGCACAGTCACCATGCGAACTATCACCATAAGGACTACCACCATGAGCAATATTACTATGAACACTATCACCAAGGACACTGTCAACGTGAGCACTATCACCGTAAGCACTATCACCATGAGCACTGTTACCGTGAGCACTGTCACCATGGGCAATTTCAACATGGCCACTGTCACCATGGGCACTGTCACCATGGGAACTCTCACCATGAACACTGTCACCATGGGAAATGTCATTATGGGCAGTGTCACCTTGGGCACTGTCACCATGGGCAGTGTCACCATGAGCACTATTACCATGAGCAGTATCACCATGAGCACTATCACCTTGGGCACTGTCACAGTGATCACTATTACCATGGGTACTATCACCAAGGGCACTGTCATCGTGAACACTGTCACCATGAGCACTGTTACCGTGGGCCTTGCCACCATGAGCACTGTCATCATGGCCACTGTCACCATGCGGACTGCCACCATGAGCACTATCACAGTGGGCACTGTCACCATGAGAACTGTCACCATGGGCAGTGTATCCATGGGAACTGTCACCATGGGCACTATCATGGTGAGCACTATCACCATGGGAACTGTCACCATCGGAACAGTCACCATGCGCACTGTAACCATTGGCACTGCCACAGTGAGCACTGTCACAGTGAGCACTGTCACCATGGGAACTGTCACCATGTGCAGTGTCACCATGGGAACTCTCACTATGAGCACTGTCACCATGGGAAATGTCACTATGGGCAGTGTCACCATGGGCACTGTCACCATGGGTAGTGTCACCATGAGCACTATTACCATGAGCACTATCACCATGAGCACTATCATCACGGGCAGTGCCACCATGAGCACTATCACCGTGAGCACTATCACCATGGGTAGTGTCACCATGAGCAATATCACCATGGGCACTGTCACCATGAGCACTATTACAATGGGCATTATCACCATGAGCACTATCACCGTGAGCACTTTCAGTGTGGGCATTGTCACCATGTGCACTGTCACCATGAGCACTGTCACCATGAGCACTATCACCATGGCAAAGTTGACCATGGGAATGGTCACCATGGGCAATGTCAACATGAGCACTGTCACCATGGGCACTGTCACCATGGGCACTGTCACCATGGGTATGCTGACCATGGGCACTTTCAACATGGGCACTGTCACCATGCGAAAAGTCACCATGAGCACTATCACCATGAGCACTATCACCAAGGGCACTGTCACCATGAGCACTGTCACCGTGTGCACTGTCACAGTGGGCACTATCAACATGAGCACTGTCATCATGAGCACTGTCACCATAGGAAATGTCACAGTGAGCACTGTCACTGTGGGCACTATCACCGTGGGCACTGTCACCATAGGCACTGTCACCATGGACACTGTCACCATGAGCACTATCATCATCGGCAGTGCTACCATGAGGAATTTCACCATCGGAACTCCAACCAAGTACAACGCCAGCATGAGCACAGTCATTATGGGCAGTGCCACTATGAGCACTGTCACCATGGGCACTTTCAACATGGGCCCTGTCACCATGCGAACTATCTCCATGAGCACTATCAGCGTGAGCAATTTCACCATGAGCACTGTCACCATGGGCACTGTCACAATGAGCACTGTCACCATGGGCACTGTAACCATGGGGACTTTCACCCTGAGCACTATCACCGTGAGCACTATCACCATGGGCAGGGTCACCGTGAGCAATATCACCAAGGGCACTGTGACTGTGAGCACTATTACCATGGGCAATATCACCATGAGCACTATCACCGTGAGCACTGTCACCGTGGGCACTGTCATCGTGTGCACTGTCACCATGAGCACTATCACCATGTGAACTGTCACCATGGGAATGGTCACCATGGGCACTGTCAAGATGAGCACTGTCACCATGGGAACTCTCACCATGAGCACTGTCACCATGGGAAATGTCACCATGGGCACTATCATCATGGGCAGTGCCACCATGAGGAATTTCACCATGAGAACTTCAACCGTGTACACCACCAGCTTTAGCACAGTCACCATGGGCTGTGTCACCATGAGCAGTGTCACCATGGGCACTGTCTCCATGCGAACTGTCACCATGAGCACTGTCACCATGGGCAATGTCACCATGAGCACTGTCACTGTGGGCACTGTCACCATGGGAACTGTCACCATGAGCACTATCACCGTGAGCACTATCACCATGGGCAGTGTCACTGTGAGCAATATCACCATCGCACTGTCACCATGAGCACTATTAACAAGGGTACTATCACCAAGGGCACTGTCACCATGAGCACTGTCATCATGGGCACTGTCACCATAGGAACTGTCACCATGAGCACTGTCACTGTGGGCACTATCACCCTGAGCACTATCAAAATGGGCACTGTCACCATAGGCACTGTCACCATGGACACTGTCACCATGAGCACTATCATCATGGGCAGTGCTACCATGAGCAATTTCACCATCGGAACTCCATCCATGTACACCGCCAGCGTGAGCACAGTCAACATGGGCAGTGTCACCATGAGCAGTGTCCCCATGGGCACTTTCAACATGGGCCCTATCACCATGCGAACTGTCACCATGAGCACTATCACCATGAGCACTGTCACCATGAGCATAGTCACCATCGGGTCTGTCACCATGAGCACTATGACCGTGTGCACTATCACCATAGGTAGTGTCACGGTGAGCAATATCACCATGGGCACTGTCACCATGAGCACTATTACCATGGGCACTATCACCATGAGCACTATCACAGTGAGCACTGTCACCGTGGGCAATGTCACCATGTGCACTGTCACCATGAGCACTGTCACCATGAGCACTATCACCATGGGAAGTGTCAACATGGGAACGGTCACCATGGGCACTGTCAACGTGAGCACTGTCAGCATGGGAACTCTCACCAGGAGCACTGTCTCCATGGGAAATGTCACCCTGGACACTGTTCACTATGGGAAGTGTCACCATGAGCACTGTCACCATGGGCACTGTCACTATGGACACTGTCTCCATGGGCACTCTCACCATGGACACTGTCACTGTGGAAAATGTCACCATGGGCACTGTAACCATCTACACTGTCCCCAGGAGCACTATCACCATGGACACTGTATCCATCAGCATTGTCCCCATGGGCACTGTCAATATGAGCACTGTCACCATGGGAACTCTCACCATGAGCACTGTCACCATGGCCAGTGTCACCATGGCCACTGTCACCATAAGCACTGTCACAAAGGGAAATGTCACCATGGGCACTCTCACCATTTGCTCTGTCACCGTGGGCACTGTCACCATGAGCACTGTTCAACATGGGCACTGTCACCTAGAGCACTGCCACTGTGGGCACTATCACCGTGAGCACTGTCACCATGAGCACTGTCACCATGGACACTGTCACCATGAGCATTGTGACCTTGAGCACTGTCACCATGGGAACTTTCACCATGGGCACTGTAACCATGGGCACTGTCACCATGGACAATGTCACCTTGGGAACCGTCACCATGGAAAATGTCACCATGGGCACTGTTGGCCATGGACACTGTCACCATGGGCACTGTGAACATGAGCACTGTCACCATGTAAACTCTTACCATGAACACTGTCACCATGGGAAATGTCACCATGGGCACTGTCACCATGGACACTGTCACCATGAGCACTATCATCATGGGCTGTGCTACCATGAGGAATTTCACCATCGGAACTCCAACCATGTACACCGCCAGCATGAGCACAGTCACCATGGGCAGTGTCACCATGAGCACTATCACCATGAGCACTATCACCATGTGCACTATCACCACGGACACTGTCACCGTGAGAACTATCACCGTGAGCACTGTCACCATGAGAACTGTCACCATGGGCCCTGTAACCATGGGAACTGTCACCATGAGCACTATCACCGTGACCACTATCAACATGGGCAGTGTCACCGTGAGCACTATCTCCGTGAACACTTTCACCATGACTACTATCACCGTGGGCACTATAAGCATGAGCACTATCACCATGAGCACTGTCACTGCGGGCACTGTCACCGTGTTCACTGTCACCATGAGCACTGTAACCATGAGTCCTATCACCATGGGAACTGTCACCATGGGAACAGTCACTATGGGCACTGCCATGATGAGCACTGTCACCATGGGAACTCTCACCATGAGCACTATCACCATGGGAAATGTCACCATGGGCACTGTCACCATGGGCACTGTCACCATGGGCGCTGTCACCATGGAAACTGTCACCATGAGCACTATAATCATGGGCAGTGCCACCATAAGGAATTTCACCATTGTAACACCAACCATATACACCGCCAGCATGAGCACAGTCACCATGGGGACTGTCAACATGAGCACTGTCACCATGGGAAATGTCTACATGAGCACTATCACCATGATCACTATCACCAAGGGCACTGTCACCATGAGCACTATCACCGTGGACAATGTCACCATGAGAACTATCACCGTGAGCACTATCACCATGGGAAGTGTCACCGTGAGAACTGTCACCATGGACATTGTCACCGTGGGCACTGTCACCATGAGCACTGTCACCATGAGCACTGTCACTGTTGGTACTGTCACCATGAGCAATGTCACCATTGGCACTGTCACCATGTGCCCTGTCACCATAGGCACTGTCACCGTGGACACTGTCACCATGAACAATATCATCATAGGCAGTGCCACCATAAGGAATTTCACCATGGGAACTCCAACCATGTATAGCACCAGCATGAGCATAGTCATCATGGTCAGTGTCACCATGAACACTGCCACCATGGGCACTTTCAACATGGGCACAGTCACCATGCGAACTATCACCATAAGGACTACCACCATGAGCAATATTACTATGAACACTATCACCAAGGACACTGTCAACGTGAGCACTATCACCGTAAGCACTATCACCATGAGCACTGTCACCGTGAGCACTGTCACCATGGGCAATTTCAACATGGCCACTGTCACCATGGGCACTGTCACCATGGGAACTCTCACCATGAACACTGTCACCATGGGAAATGTCATTATGGGCAGTGTCACCTTGGGCACTGTCACCATGGGCAGTGTCACCATGAGCACTATTACCATGAGCAGTATCACCATGAGCACTATCACCATGGGCACTGTCACAGTGAGCACTATTACCATGGGTACTATCACCAAGGGCACTGTCATCGTGAACACTGTCACCATGAGCACTGTTACCGTGGGCCTTGCCACCATGAGCACTGTCATCATGGCCACTGTCACCATGCGGACTGCCACCATGAGCACTATCACAGTGGGCACTGTCACCATGAGAACTGTCACCATGGGCAGTGTATCCATGGGAACTGTCACCATGGGCACTATCATGGTGAGCACTATCACCATGGGAACTGTCACCAGCGGAACAGTCACCATGCGCACTGTAACCATTGGCACTGCCACAGTGAGCACTGTCACAGTGAGCACTGTCACCATGGGAACTGTCACCATGTGCAGTGTCACCATGGGAACTCTCACTATGAGCACTGTCACCATGGGAAATGTCACTATGGGCAGTGTCACCATGGGCACTGTCACCATGGGTAGTGTCACCATGAGCACTATTACCATGAGCACTATCACCATGAGCACTATCATCACGGGCAGTGCCACCATGAGCACTATCACCGTGAGCACTATCACCATGGGTAGTGTCACCATGAGCAATATCACCATGGGCACTGTCACCATGAGCACTATTACAATGGGCATTATCACCATGAGCACTATCACCGTGAGCACTTTTAGTGTGGGCATTGTCACCATGTGCACTGTCACCATGAGCACTGTCACCATGAGCACTATCACCATGGCAAAGTTGACCATGGGAATGGTCACCATGGGCAATGTCAACATGAGCACTGTCACCATGGGCACTGTCACCATGGGCACTGTCACCATGGGTATGCTGACCATGGGCACTTTCAACATGGGCACTGTCACCATGCGAAAAGTCACCATGAGCACTATCACCATGAGCACTATCACCAAGGGCACTGTCACCATGAGCACTGTCACCGTGTGCACTGTCACAGTGGGCACTATCAACATGAGCACTGTCATCATGAGCACTGTCACCATAGGAAATGTCACAGTGAGCACTGTCACTGTGGGCACTATCACCGTGGGCACTGTCACCATAGGCACTGTCACCATGGACACTGTCACCATGAGCACTATCATCATCGGCAGTGCTACCATGAGGAATTTCACCATCGGAACTCCAACCAAGTACAACGCCAGCATGAGCACAGTCATTATGGGCAGTGCCACTATGAGCACTGTCACCATGGGCACTTTCAACATGGGCCCTGTCACCATGCGAACTATCTCCATGAGCACTATCAGCGTGAGCAATTTCACCATGAGCACTGTCACCATGGGCACTGTCACAATGAGCACTGTCACCATGGGCACTGTAACCATGGGGACTTTCACCCTGAGCACTATCACCGTGAGCACTATCACCATGGGCAGGGTCACCGTGAGCAATATCACCAAGGGCACTGTGACTGTGAGCACTATTACCATGGGCAATATCACCATGAGCACTATCACCGTGAGCACTGTCACCGTGGGCACTGTCATCGTGTGCACTGTCACCATGAGCACTATCACCATGTGAACTGTCACCATGGGAATGGTCACCATGGGCACTGTCAAGATGAGCACTGTCACCATGGGAACTCTCACCATGAGCACTGTCACCATGGGAAATGTCACCATGGGCACTATCATCATGGGCAGTGCCACCATGAGGAATTTCACCATGAGAACTTCAACCGTGTACACCACCAGCTTTAGCACAGTCACCATGGGCTGTGTCACCATGAGCAGTGTCACCATGGGCACTGTCTCCATGCGAACTGTCACCATGAGCACTGTCACCATGGGCAATGTCACCATGAGCACTGTCACTGTGGGCACTGTCACCATGGGAACTGTCACCATGAGCACTATCACCGTGAGCACTATCACCATGGGCAGTGTCACTGTGAGCAATATCACCATCGCACTGTCACCATGAGCACTATTAACAAGGGTACTATCACCAAGGGCACTGTCACCATGAGCACTGTCATCATGGGCACTGTCACCATAGGAACTGTCACCATGAGCACTGTCACTGTGGGCACTATCACCCTGAGCACTATCAAAATGGGCACTGTCACCATAGGCACTGTCACCATGGACACTGTCACCATGAGCACTATCATCATGGGCAGTGCTACCATGAGCAATTTCACCATCGGAACTCCATCCATGTACACCGCCAGCGTGAGCACAGTCAACATGGGCAGTGTCACCATGAGCAGTGTCCCCATGGGCACTTTCAACATGGGCCCTATCACCATGCGAACTGTCACCATGAGCACTATCACCATGAGCACTGTCACCATGAGCATAGTCACCATCGGGTCTGTCACCATGAGCACTATGACCGTGTGCACTATCACCATAGGTAGTGTCACGGTGAGCAATATCACCATGGGCACTGTCACCATGAGCACTATTACCATGGGCACTATCACCATGAGCACTATCACAGTGAGCACTGTCACCGTGGGCAATGTCACCATGTGCACTGTCACCATGAGCACTGTCACCATGAGCACTATCACCATGGGAAGTGTCAACATGGGAACGGTCACCATGGGCACTGTCAACGTGAGCACTGTCAGCATGGGAACTCTCACCAGGAGCACTGTCTCCATGGGAAATGTCACCCTGGACACTGTTCACTATGGGAAGTGTCACCATGAGCACTGTCACCATGGGCACTGTCACTATGGACACTGTCTCCATGGGCACTCTCACCATGGACACTGTCACTGTGGAAAATGTCACCATGGGCACTGTAACCATCTACACTGTCCCCAGGAGCACTATCACCATGGACACTGTATCCATCAGCATTGTCCCCATGGGCACTGTCAATATGAGCACTGTCACCATGGGAACTCTCACCATGAGCACTGTCACCATGGCCAGTGTCACCATGGCCACTGTCACCATAAGCACTGTCACAAAGGGAAATGTCACCATGGGCACTCTCACCATTTGCTCTGTCACCGTGGGCACTGTCACCATGAGCACTGTTCAACATGGGCACTGTCACCTAGAGCACTGCCACTGTGGGCACTATCACCGTGAGCACTGTCACCATGAGCACTGTCACCATGGACACTGTCACCATGAGCATTGTGACCTTGAGCACTGTCACCATGGGAACTTTCACCATGGGCACTGTAACCATGGGCACTGTCACCATGGACAATGTCACCTTGGGAACCGTCACCATGGAAAATGTCACCATGGGCACTGTTGGCCATGGACACTGTCACCATGGGCACTGTGAACATGAGCACTGTCACCATGTAAACTCTTACCATGAACACTGTCACCATGGGAAATGTCACCATGGGCACTGTCACCATGGACACTGTCACCATGAGCACTATCATCATGGGCTGTGCTACCATGAGGAATTTCACCATCGGAACTCCAACCATGTACACCGCCAGCATGAGCACAGTCACCATGGGCAGTGTCACCATGAGCACTATCACCATGAGCACTATCACCATGTGCACTATCACCACGGACACTGTCACCGTGAGAACTATCACCGTGAGCACTGTCACCATGAGAACTGTCACCATGGGCCCTGTAACCATGGGAACTGTCACCATGAGCACTATCACCGTGACCACTATCAACATGGGCAGTGTCACCGTGAGCACTATCTCCGTGAACACTTTCACCATGACTACTATCACCGTGGGCACTATAAGCATGAGCACTATCACCATGAGCACTGTCACTGCGGGCACTGTCACCGTGTTCACTGTCACCATGAGCACTGTAACCATGAGCCCTATCACCATGGGAACTGTCACCATGGGAACAGTCACTATGGGCACTGCCATGATGAGCACTGTCACCATGGGAACTCTCACCATGAGCACTATCACCATGGGAAATGTCACCATGGGCACTGTCACCATGGGCGCTGTCACCATGGAAACTGTCACCATGAGCACTATAATCATGGGCAGTGCCACCATAAGGAATTTCACCATTGTAACACCAACCATATACACCGCCAGCATGAGCACAGTCACCATGGGGACTGTCAACATGAGCACTGTCACCATGGGAAATGTCTACATGAGCACTATCACCATGATCACTATCACCAAGGGCACTGTCACCATGAGCACTATCACCGTGGACAATGTCACCATGAGAACTATCACCGTGAGCACTATCACCATGGGAAGTGTCACCGTGAGAACTGTCACCATGGACATTGTCACCGTGGGCACTGTCACCATGAGCACTGTCACCATGAGCACTGTCACTGTTGGTACTGTCACCATGAGCAATGTCACCATTGGCACTGTCACCATGTGCCCTGTCACCATAGGCACTGTCACCGTGGACACTGTCACCATGAACAATATCATCATAGGCAGTGCCACCATAAGGAATTTCACCATGGGAACTCCAACCATGTATAGCACCAGCATGAGCATAGTCATCATGGTCAGTGTCACCATGAACACTGCCACCATGGGCACTTTCAACATGGGCACAGTCACCATGCGAACTATCACCATAAGGACTACCACCATGAGCAATATTACTATGAACACTATCACCAAGGACACTGTCAACGTGAGCACTATCACCGTAAGCACTATCACCATGAGCACTGTCACCGTGAGCACTGTCACCATGGGCAATTTCAACATGGCCACTGTCACCATGGGCACTGTCACCATGGGAACTCTCACCATGAACACTGTCACCATGGGAAATGTCATTATGGGCAGTGTCACCTTGGGCACTGTCACCATGGGCAGTGTCACCATGAGCACTATTACCATGAGCAGTATCACCATGAGCACTATCACCATGGGCACTGTCACACTGAGCACTATTACCATGGGTACTATCACCAAGGGCACTGTCATCGTGAACACTGTCACCATGAGCACTGTTACTGTGGGCCTTGCCACCATGAGCACTGTCATCATGGCCACTGTCACCATGCGGACTGCCACCATGAGCACTATCACAGTGGGCACTGTCACCATGAGAACTGTCACCATGGGCAGTGTATCCATGGGAACTGTCACCATGGGCACTATCATGGTGAGCACTATCACCATGGGAACTGTCACCATCGGAACAGTCACCATGCGCACTGTAACCATTGGCACTGCCACAGTGAGCACTGTCACAGTGAGCACTGTCACCATGGGAACTGTCACCATGTGCAGTGTCACCATGGGAACTCTCACTATGAGCACTGTCACCATGGGAAATGTCACTATGGGCAGTGTCACCATGGGCACTGTCACCATGGGTAGTGTCACCATGAGCACTATTACCATGAGCACTATCACCATGAGCACTATCATCACGGGCAGTGCCACCATGAGCACTATCACCGTGAGCACTATCACCATGGGTAGTGTCACCATGAGCAATATCACCATGGGCACTGTCACCATGAGCACTATTACAATGGGCATTATCACCATGAGCACTATCACCGTGAGCACTTTCAGTGTGGGCATTGTCACCATGTGCACTGTCACCATGAGCACTGTCACCATGAGCACTATCACCATGGCAAAGTTGACCATGGGAATGGTCACCATGGGCAATGTCAACATGAGCACTGTCACCATGGGCACTGTCACCATGGGCACTGTCACCATGGGTATGCTGACCATGGGCACTTTCAACATGGGCACTGTCACCATGCGAAAAGTCACCATGAGCACTATCACCATGAGCACTATCACCAAGGGCACTGTCACCATGAGCACTGTCACCGTGTGCACTGTCACAGTGGGCACTATCAACAGGAGCACTGTCATCCTGAGCACTGTCACCATAGGAAATGTCACAGTGAGCACTGTCACTGTGGGCACTATCACCGTGGGCACTGTCACCATAGGCACTGTCACCATGGACACTGTCACCATGAGCACTATCATCATCGGCAGTGCTACCATGAGGAATTTCACCATCGGAACTCCAACCAAGTACAACGCCAGCATGAGCACAGTCATTATGGGCAGTGCCACTATGAGCACTGTCACCATGGGCACTTTCAACATGGGCCCTGTCACCATGCGAACTATCTCCATGAGCACTATCAGCGTGAGCAATTTCACCATGAGCACTGTCACCATGGGCACTGTCACAATGAGCACTGTCACCATGGGCACTGTAACCATGGGGACTTTCACCCTGAGCACTATCACCGTGAGCACTATCACCATGGGCAGGGTCACCGTGAGCAATATCACCAAGGGCACTGTGACTGTGAGCACTATTACCATGGGCAATATCACCATGAGCACTATCACCGTGAGCACTGTCACCGTGGGCACTGTCATCGTGTGCACTGTCACCATGAGCACTATCACCATGTGAACTGTCTCCATGGGAATGGTCACCATGGGCACTGTCAAGATGAGCACTGTCACCATGGGAACTCTCACCATGAGCACTGTCACCATGGGAAATGTCACCATGGGCACTATCATCATGGGCAGTGCCACCATGAGGAATTTCACCATGAGAACTTCAACCGTGTACACCACCAGCTTTAGCACAGTCACCATGGGCTGTGTCACCATGAGCAGTGTCACCATGGGCACTGTCTCCATGCGAACTGTCACCATGAGCACTGTCACCATGGGCAATGTCACCATGAGCACTGTCACTGTGGGCACTGTCACCATGGGAACTGTCACCATGAGCACTATCACCGTGAGCACTATCACCATGGGCAGTGTCACTGTGAGCAATATCACCATCGCACTGTCACCATGAGCACTATTAACAAGGGTACTATCACCAAGGGCACTGTCACCATGAGCACTGTCTTCATGGGCACTGTCACCATAGGAACTGTCACCATGAGCACTGTCACTGTGGGCACTATCACCCTGAGCACTATCAAAATGGGCACTGTCACCATAGGCACTGTCACCATGGACACTGTCACCATGAGCACTATCATCATGGGCAGTGCTACCATGAGCAATTTCACCATCGGAACTCCATCCATGTACACCGCCAGCGTGAGCACAGTCAACATGGGCAGTGTCACCATGAGCAGTGTCCCCATGGGCACTTTCAACATGGGCCCTATCACCATGCGAACTGTCACCATGAGCACTATCACCATGAGCACTGTCACCATGAGCATAGTCACCATCGGGTCTGTCACCATGAGCACTATGACCGTGTGCACTATCACCATAGGTAGTGTCACGGTGAGCAATATCACCATGGGCACTGTCACCATGAGCACTATTACCATGGGCACTATCACCATGAGCACTATCACAGTGAGCACTGTCACCGTGGGCAATGTCACCATGTGCACTGTCACCATGAGCACTGTCACCATGAGCACTATCACCATGGGAAGTGTCAACATGGGAACGGTCACCATGGGCACTGTCAACGTGAGCACTGTCAGCATGGGAACTCTCACCAGGAGCACTGTCTCCATGGGAAATGTCACCCTGGACACTGTTCACTATGGGAAGTGTCACCATGAGCACTGTCACCATGGGCACTGTCACTATGGACACTGTCTCCATGGGCACTCTCACCATGGACACTGTCACTGTGGAAAATGTCACCATGGGCACTGTAACCATCTACACTGTCCCCAGGAGCACTATCACCATGGACACTGTATCCATCAGCATTGTCCCCATGGGCACTGTCAATATGAGCACTGTCACCATGGGAACTCTCACCATGAGCACTGTCACCATGGCCAGTGTCACCATGGCCACTGTCACCATAAGCACTGTCACAAAGGGAAATGTCACCATGGGCACTCTCACCATTTGCTCTGTCACCGTGGGCACTGTCACCATGAGCACTGTTCAACATGGGCACTGTCACCTAGAGCACTGCCACTGTGGGCACTATCACCGTGAGCACTGTCACCATGAGCACTGTCAACATGGACACTGTCACCATGAGCATTGTGACCTTGAGCACTGTCACCATGGGAACTTTCACCATGGGCACTGTAACCATGGGCACTGTCACCATGGACAATGTCACCTTGGGAACCGTCACCATGGAAAATGTCACCATGGGCACTGTTGGCCATGGACACTGTCACCATGGGCACTGTGAACATGAGCACTGTCACCATGTAAACTCTTACCATGAACACTGTCACCATGGGAAATGTCACCATGGGCACTGTCACCATGGACACTGTCACCATGAGCACTATCATCATGGGCTGTGCTACCATGAGGAATTTCACCATCGGAACTCCAACCATGTACACCGCCAGCATGAGCACAGTCACCATGGGCAGTGTCACCATGAGCACTATCACCATGAGCACTATCACCATGTGCACTATCACCACGGACACTGTCACCGTGAGAACTATCACCGTGAGCACTGTCACCATGAGAACTGTCACCATGGGCCCTGTAACCATGGGAACTGTCACCATGAGCACTATCACCGTGACCACTATCAACATGGGCAGTGTCACCGTGAGCACTATCTCCGTGAACACTTTCACCATGACTACTATCACCGTGGGCACTATAATCATGAGCACTATCACCATGAGCACTGTCACTGCGGGCACTGTCACCGTGTTCACTGTCACCATGAGCACTGTAACCATGAGCCCTATCACCATGGGAACTGTCACCATGGGAACAGTCACTATGGGCACTGCCATGATGAGCACTGTCACCATGGGAACTCTCACCATGAGCACTATCACCATGGGAAATGTCACCATGGGCACTGTCACCATGGGCGCTGTCACCATGGAAACTGTCACCATGAGCACTATAATCATGGGCAGTGCCACCATAAGGAATTTCACCATTGTAACACCAACCATATACACCGCCAGCATGAGCACAGTCACCATGGGGACTGTCAACATGAGCACTGTCACCATGGGAAATGTCTACATGAGCACTATCACCATGATCACTATCACCAAGGGCACTGTCACCATGAGCACTATCACCGTGGACAATGTCACCATGAGAACTATCACCGTGAGCACTATCACCATGGGAAGTGTCACCGTGAGAACTGTCACCATGGACATTGTCACCGTGGGCACTGTCACCATGAGCACTGTCACCATGAGCACTGTCACTGTTGGTACTGTCACCATGAGCAATGTCACCATTGGCACTGTCACCATGTGCCCTGTCACCATAGGCACTGTCACCGTGGACACTGTCACCATGAACAATATCATCATAGGCAGTGCCACCATAAGGAATTTCACCATGGGAACTCCAACCATGTATAGCACCAGCATGAGCATAGTCATCATGGTCAGTGTCACCATGAACACTGCCACCATGGGCACTTTCAACATGGGCACAGTCACCATGCGAACTATCACCATAAGGACTACCACCATGAGCAATATTACTATGAACACTATCACCAAGGACACTGTCAACGTCAGCACTATCACCGTAAGCACTATCACCATGAGCACTGTCACCGTGAGCACTGTCACCATGGGCAATTTCAACATGGCCACTGTCACCATGGGCACTGTCACCATGGGAACTCTCACCATGAACACTGTCACCATGGGAAATGTCATTATGGGCAGTGTCACCTTGGGCACTGTCACCATGGGCAGTGTCACCATGAGCACTATTACCATGAGCAGTATCACCATGAGCACTATCACCATGGGCACTGTCACACTGAGCACTATTACCATGGGTACTATCACCAAGGGCACTGTCATCGTGAACACTGTCACCATGAGCACTGTTACTGTGGGCCTTGCCACCATGAGCACTGTCATCATGGCCACTGTCACCATGCGGACTGCCACCATGAGCACTATCACAGTGGGCACTGTCACCATGAGAACTGTCACCATGGGCAGTGTATCCATGGGAACTGTCACCATGGGCACTATCATGGTGAGCACTATCACCATGGGAACTGTCACCATCGGAACAGTCACCATGCGCACTGTAACCATTGGCACTGCCACAGTGAGCACTGTCACAGTGAGCACTGTCACCATGGGAACTGTCACCATGTGCAGTGTCACCATGGGAACTCTCACTATGAGCACTGTCACCATGGGAAATGTCACTATGGGCAGTGTCACCATGGGCACTGTCACCATGGGTAGTGTCACCATGAGCACTATTACCATGAGCACTATCACCATGAGCACTATCATCACGGGCAGTGCCACCATGAGCACTATCACCGTGAGCACTATCACCATGGGTAGTGTCACCATGAGCAATATCACCATGGGCACTGTCACCATGAGCACTATTACAATGGGCATTATCACCATGAGCACTATCACCGTGAGCACTTTCAGTGTGGGCATTGTCACCATGTGCACTGTCACCATGAGCACTGTCACCATGAGCACTATCACCATGGCAAAGTTGACCATGGGAATGGTCACCATGGGCAATGTCAACATGAGCACTGTCACCATGGGCACTGTCACCATGGGCACTGTCACCATGGGTATGCTGACCATGGGCACTTTCAACATGGGCACTGTCACCATGCGAAAAGTCACCATGAGCACTATCACCATGAGCACTATCACCAAGGGCACTGTCACCATGAGCACTGTCACCGTGTGCACTGTCACAGTGGGCACTATCAACATGAGCACTGTCATCATGAGCACTGTCACCATAGGAAATGTCACAGTGAGCACTGTCACTGTGGGCACTATCACCGTGGGCACTGTCACCATAGGCACTGTCACCATGGACACTGTCACCATGAGCACTATCATCATCGGCAGTGCTACCATGAGGAATTTCACCATCGGAACTCCAACCAAGTACAACGCCAGCATGAGCACAGTCATTATGGGCAGTGCCACTATGAGCACTGTCACCATGGGCACTTTCAACATGGGCCCTGTCACCATGCGAACTATCTCCATGAGCACTATCAGCGTGAGCAATTTCACCATGAGCACTGTCACCATGGGCACTGTCACAATGAGCACTGTCACCATGGGCACTGTAACCATGGGGACTTTCACCCTGAGCACTATCACCGTGAGCACTATCACCATGGGCAGGGTCACCGTGAGCAATATCACCAAGGGCACTGTGACTGTGAGCACTATTACCATGGGCAATATCACCATGAGCACTATCACCGTGAGCACTGTCACCGTGGGCACTGTCATCGTGTGCACTGTCACCATGAGCACTATCACCATGTGAACTGTCTCCATGGGAATGGTCACCATGGGCACTGTCAAGATGAGCACTGTCACCATGGGAACTCTCACCATGAGCACTGTCACCATGGGAAATGTCACCATGGGCACTATCATCATGGGCAGTGCCACCATGAGGAATTTCACCATGAGAACTTCAACCGTGTACACCACCAGCTTTAGCACAGTCACCATGGGCTGTGTCACCATGAGCAGTGTCACCATGGGCACTGTCTCCATGCGAACTGTCACCATGAGCACTGTCACCATGGGCAATGTCACCATGAGCACTGTCACTGTGGGCACTGTCACCATGGGAACTGTCACCATG
Source organism: Balaenoptera ricei (assembly GCF_028023285.1). Lineage (NCBI taxonomy): Eukaryota > Metazoa > Chordata > Mammalia > Artiodactyla > Balaenopteridae > Balaenoptera > Balaenoptera ricei. The sequence goes on along the minus strand of NW_026777464.1, from coordinate 16,870 downwards.
AGCACTATCACCGTGAGCACTATCACCATGGGCAGTGTCACTGTGAGCAATATCACCATCGCACTGTCACCATGAGCACTATTAACAAGGGTACTATCACCAAGGGCACTGTCACCATGAGCACTGTCTTCATGGGCACTGTCACCATAGGAACTGTCACCATGAGCACTGTCACTGTGGGCACTATCACCCTGAGCACTATCAAAATGGGCACTGTCACCATAGGCACTGTCACCATGGACACTGTCACCATGAGCACTATCATCATGGGCAGTGCTACCATGAGCAATTTCACCATCGGAACTCCATCCATGTACACCGCCAGCGTGAGCACAGTCAACATGGGCAGTGTCACCATGAGCAGTGTCCCCATGGGCACTTTCAACATGGGCCCTATCACCATGCGAACTGTCACCATGAGCACTATCACCATGAGCACTGTCACCATGAGCATAGTCACCATCGGGTCTGTCACCATGAGCACTATGACCGTGTGCACTATCACCATAGGTAGTGTCACGGTGAGCAATATCACCATGGGCACTGTCACCATGAGCACTATTACCATGGGCACTATCACCATGAGCACTATCACAGTGAGCACTGTCACCGTGGGCAATGTCACCATGTGCACTGTCACCATGAGCACTGTCACCATGAGCACTATCACCATGGGAAGTGTCAACATGGGAACGGTCACCATGGGCACTGTCAACGTGAGCACTGTCAGCATGGGAACTCTCACCAGGAGCACTGTCTCCATGGGAAATGTCACCCTGGACACTGTTCACTATGGGAAGTGTCACCATGAGCACTGTCACCATGGGCACTGTCACTATGGACACTGTCTCCATGGGCACTCTCACCATGGACACTGTCACTGTGGAAAATGTCACCATGGGCACTGTAACCATCTACACTGTCCCCAGGAGCACTATCACCATGGACACTGTATCCATCAGCATTGTCCCCATGGGCACTGTCAATATGAGCACTGTCACCATGGGAACTCTCACCATGAGCACTGTCACCATGGCCAGTGTCACCATGGCCACTGTCACCATAAGCACTGTCACAAAGGGAAATGTCACCATGGGCACTCTCACCATTTGCTCTGTCACCGTGGGCACTGTCACCATGAGCACTGTTCAACATGGGCACTGTCACCTAGAGCACTGCCACTGTGGGCACTATCACCGTGAGCACTGTCACCATGAGCACTGTCAACATGGACACTGTCACCATGAGCATTGTGACCTTGAGCACTGTCACCATGGGAACTTTCACCATGGGCACTGTAACCATGGGCACTGTCACCATGGACAATGTCACCTTGGGAACCGTCACCATGGAAAATGTCACCATGGGCACTGTTGGCCATGGACACTGTCACCATGGGCACTGTGAACATGAGCACTGTCACCATGTAAACTCTTACCATGAACACTGTCACCATGGGAAATGTCACCATGGGCACTGTCACCATGGACACTGTCACCATGAGCACTATCATCATGGGCTGTGCTACCATGAGGAATTTCACCATCGGAACTCCAACCATGTACACCGCCAGCATGAGCACAGTCACCATGGGCAGTGTCACCATGAGCACTATCACCATGAGCACTATCACCATGTGCACTATCACCACGGACACTGTCACCGTGAGAACTATCACCGTGAGCACTGTCACCATGAGAACTGTCACCATGGGCCCTGTAACCATGGGAACTGTCACCATGAGCACTATCACCGTGACCACTATCAACATGGGCAGTGTCACCGTGAGCACTATCTCCGTGAACACTTTCACCATGACTACTATCACCGTGGGCACTATAATCATGAGCACTATCACCATGAGCACTGTCACTGCGGGCACTGTCACCGTGTTCACTGTCACCATGAGCACTGTAACCATGAGCCCTATCACCATGGGAACTGTCACCATGGGAACAGTCACTATGGGCACTGCCATGATGAGCACTGTCACCATGGGAACTCTCACCATGAGCACTATCACCATGGGAAATGTCACCATGGGCACTGTCACCATGGGCGCTGTCACCATGGAAACTGTCACCATGAGCACTATAATCATGGGCAGTGCCACCATAAGGAATTTCACCATTGTAACACCAACCATATACACCGCCAGCATGAGCACAGTCACCATGGGGACTGTCAACATGAGCACTGTCACCATGGGAAATGTCTACATGAGCACTATCACCATGATCACTATCACCAAGGGCACTGTCACCATGAGCACTATCACCGTGGACAATGTCACCATGAGAACTATCACCGTGAGCACTATCACCATGGGAAGTGTCACCGTGAGAACTGTCACCATGGACATTGTCACCGTGGGCACTGTCACCATGAGCACTGTCACCATGAGCACTGTCACTGTTGGTACTGTCACCATGAGCAATGTCACCATTGGCACTGTCACCATGTGCCCTGTCACCATAGGCACTGTCACCGTGGACACTGTCACCATGAACAATATCATCATAGGCAGTGCCACCATAAGGAATTTCACCATGGGAACTCCAACCATGTATAGCACCAGCATGAGCATAGTCATCATGGTCAGTGTCACCATGAACACTGCCACCATGGGCACTTTCAACATGGGCACAGTCACCATGCGAACTATCACCATAAGGACTACCACCATGAGCAATATTACTATGAACACTATCACCAAGGACACTGTCAACGTGAGCACTATCACCGTAAGCACTATCACCATGAGCACTGTCACCGTGAGCACTGTCACCATGGGCAATTTCAACATGGCCACTGTCACCATGGGCACTGTCACCATGGGAACTCTCACCATGAACACTGTCACCATGGGAAATGTCATTATGGGCAGTGTCACCTTGGGCACTGTCACCATGGGCAGTGTCACCATGAGCACTATTACCATGAGCAGTATCACCATGAGCACTATCACCATGGGCACTGTCACACTGAGCACTATTACCATGGGTACTATCACCAAGGGCACTGTCATCGTGAACACTGTCACCATGAGCACTGTTACTGTGGGCCTTGCCACCATGAGCACTGTCATCATGGCCACTGTCACCATGCGGACTGCCACCATGAGCACTATCACAGTGGGCACTGTCACCATGAGAACTGTCACCATGGGCAGTGTATCCATGGGAACTGTCACCATGGGCACTATCATGGTGAGCACTATCACCATGGGAACTGTCACCATCGGAACAGTCACCATGCGCACTGTAACCATTGGCACTGCCACAGTGAGCACTGTCACAGTGAGCACTGTCACCATGGGAACTGTCACCATGTGCAGTGTCACCATGGGAACTCTCACTATGAGCACTGTCACCATGGGAAATGTCACTATGGGCAGTGTCACCATGGGCACTGTCACCATGGGTAGTGTCACCATGAGCACTATTACCATGAGCACTATCACCATGAGCACTATCATCACGGGCAGTGCCACCATGAGCACTATCACCGTGAGCACTATCACCATGGGTAGTGTCACCATGAGCAATATCACCATGGGCACTGTCACCATGAGCACTATTACAATGGGCATTATCACCATGAGCACTATCACCGTGAGCACTTTCAGTGTGGGCATTGTCACCATGTGCACTGTCACCATGAGCACTGTCACCATAAGCACTATCACCATGGCAAAGTTGACCATGGGAATGGTCACCATGGGCAATGTCAACATGAGCACTGTCACCATGGGCACTGTCACCATGGGCACTGTCACCATGGGTATGCTGACCATGGGCACTTTCAACATGGGCACTGTCACCATGCGAAAAGTCACCATGAGCACTATCACCATGAGCACTATCACCAAGGGCACTGTCACCATGAGCACTGTCACCGTGTGCACTGTCACAGTGGGCACTATCAACATGAGCACTGTCATCCTGAGCACTGTCACCATAGGAAATGTCACAGTGAGCACTGTCACTGTGGGCACTATCACCGTGGGCACTGTCACCATAGGCACTGTCACCATGGACACTGTCACCATGAGCACTATCATCATCGGCAGTGCTACCATGAGGAATTTCACCATCGGAACTCCAACCAAGTACAACGCCAGCATGAGCACAGTCATTATGGGCAGTGCCACTATGAGCACTGTCACCATGGGCACTTTCAACATGGGCCCTGTCACCATGCGAACTATCTCCATGAGCACTATCAGCGTGAGCAATTTCACCATGAGCACTGTCACCATGGGCACTGTCACAATGAGCACTGTCACCATGGGCACTGTAACCATGGGGACTTTCACCCTGAGCACTATCACCGTGAGCACTATCACCATGGGCAGGGTCACCGTGAGCAATATCACCAAGGGCACTGTGACTGTGAGCACTATTACCATGGGCAATATCACCATGAGCACTATCACCGTGAGCACTGTCACCGTGGGCACTGTCATCGTGTGCACTGTCACCATGAGCACTATCACCATGTGAACTGTCTCCATGGGAATGGTCACCATGGGCACTGTCAAGATGAGCACTGTCACCATGGGAACTCTCACCATGAGCACTGTCACCATGGGAAATGTCACCATGGGCACTATCATCATGGGCAGTGCCACCATGAGGAATTTCACCATGAGAACTTCAACCGTGTACACCACCAGCTTTAGCACAGTCACCATGGGCTGTGTCACCATGAGCAGTGTCACCATGGGCACTGTCTCCATGCGAACTGTCACCATGAGCACTGTCACCATGGGCAATGTCACCATGAGCACTGTCACTGTGGGCACTGTCACCATGGGAACTGTCACCATGAGCACTATCACCGTGAGCACTATCACCATGGGCAGTGTCACTGTGAGCAATATCACCATCGCACTGTCACCATGAGCACTATTAACAAGGGTACTATCACCAAGGGCACTGTCACCATGAGCACTGTCTTCATGGGCACTGTCACCATAGGAACTGTCACCATGAGCACTGTCACTGTGGGCACTATCACCCTGAGCACTATCAAAATGGGCACTGTCACCATAGGCACTGTCACCATGGACACTGTCACCATGAGCACTATCATCATGGGCAGTGCTACCATGAGCAATTTCACCATCGGAACTCCATCCATGTACACCGCCAGCGTGAGCACAGTCAACATGGGCAGTGTCACCATGAGCAGTGTCCCCATGGGCACTTTCAACATGGGCCCTATCACCATGCGAACTGTCACCATGAGCACTATCACCATGAGCACTGTCACCATGAGCATAGTCACCATCGGGTCTGTCACCATGAGCACTATGACCGTGTGCACTATCACCATAGGTAGTGTCACGGTGAGCAATATCACCATGGGCACTGTCACCATGAGCACTATTACCATGGGCACTATCACCATGAGCACTATCACAGTGAGCACTGTCACCGTGGGCAATGTCACCATGTGCACTGTCACCATGAGCACTGTCACCATGAGCACTATCACCATGGGAAGTGTCAACATGGGAACGGTCACCATGGGCACTGTCAACGTGAGCACTGTCAGCATGGGAACTCTCACCAGGAGCACTGTCTCCATGGGAAATGTCACCCTGGACACTGTTCACTATGGGAAGTGTCACCATGAGCACTGTCACCATGGGCACTGTCACTATGGACACTGTCTCCATGGGCACTCTCACCATGGACACTGTCACTGTGGAAAATGTCACCATGGGCACTGTAACCATCTACACTGTCCCCAGGAGCACTATCACCATGGACACTGTATCCATCAGCATTGTCCCCATGGGCACTGTCAATATGAGCACTGTCACCATGGGAACTCTCACCATGAGCACTGTCACCATGGCCAGTGTCACCATGGCCACTGTCACCATAAGCACTGTCACAAAGGGAAATGTCACCATGGGCACTCTCACCATTTGCTCTGTCACCGTGGGCACTGTCACCATGAGCACTGTACAACATGGGCACTGTCACCTAGAGCACTGCCACTGTGGGCACTATCACCGTGAGCACTGTCACCATGAGCACTGTCAACATGGACACTGTCACCATGAGCATTGTGACCTTGAGCACTGTCACCATGGGAACTTTCACCATGGGCACTGTAACCATGGGCACTGTCACCATGGACAATGTCACCTTGGGAACCGTCACCATGGAAAATGTCACCATGGGCACTGTTGGCCATGGACACTGTCACCATGGGCACTGTGAACATGAGCACTGTCACCATGTAAACTCTTACCATGAACACTGTCACCATGGGAAATGTCACCATGGGCACTGTCACCATGGACACTGTCACCATGAGCACTATCATCATGGGCTGTGCTACCATGAGGAATTTCACCATCGGAACTCCAACCATGTACACCGCCAGCATGAGCACAGTCACCATGGGCAGTGTCACCATGAGCACTATCACCATGAGCACTATCACCATGTGCACTATCACCACGGACACTGTCACCGTGAGAACTATCACCGTGAGCACTGTCACCATGAGAACTGTCACCATGGGCCCTGTAACCATGGGAACTGTCACCATGAGCACTATCACCGTGACCACTATCAACATGGGCAGTGTCACCGTGAGCACTATCTCCGTGAACACTTTCACCATGACTACTATCACCGTGGGCACTATAATCATGAGCACTATCACCATGAGCACTGTCACTGCGGGCACTGTCACCGTGTTCACTGTCACCATGAGCACTGTAACCATGAGCCCTATCACCATGGGAACTGTCACCATGGGAACAGTCACTATGGGCACTGCCATGATGAGCACTGTCACCATGGGAACTCTCACCATGAGCACTATCACCATGGGAAATGTCACCATGGGCACTGTCACCATGGGCACTGTCACCATGGAAACTGTCACCATGAGCACTATAATCATGGGCAGTGCCACCATAAGGAATTTCACCATTGTAACACCAACCATATACACCGCCAGCATGAGCACAGTCACCATGGGGACTGTCAACATGAGCACTGTCACCATGGGAAATGTCTACATGAGCACTATCACCATGATCACTATCACCAAGGGCACTGTCACCATGAGCACTATCACCGTGGACAATGTCACCATGAGAACTATCACCGTGAGCACTATCACCATGGGAAGTGTCACCGTGAGAACTGTCACCATGGACATTGTCACCGTGGGCACTGTCACCATGAGCACTGTCACCATGAGCACTGTCACTGTTGGTACTGTCACCATGAGCAATGTCACCATTGGCACTGTCACCATGTGCCCTGTCACCATAGGCACTGTCACCGTGGACACTGTCACCATGAACAATATCATCATAGGCAGTGCCACCATAAGGAATTTCACCATGGGAACTCCAACCATGTATAGCACCAGCATGAGCATAGTCATCATGGTCAGTGTCACCATGAACACTGCCACCATGGGCACTTTCAACATGGGCACAGTCACCATGCGAACTATCACCATAAGGACTACCACCATGAGCAATATTACTATGAACACTATCACCAAGGACACTGTCAACGTGAGCACTATCACCGTAAGCACTATCACCATGAGCACTGTCACCGTGAGCACTGTCACCATGGGCAATTTCAACATGGCCACTGTCACCATGGGCACTGTCACCATGGGAACTCTCACCATGAACACTGTCACCATGGGAAATGTCATTATGGGCAGTGTCACCTTGGGCACTGTCACCATGGGCAGTGTCACCATGAGCACTATTACCATGAGCAGTATCACCATGAGCACTATCACCATGGGCACTGTCACAGTGAGCACTATTACCATGGGTACTATCACCAAGGGCACTGTCATCGTGAACACTGTCACCATGAGCACTGTTACCGTGGGCCTTGCCACCATGAGCACTGTCATCATGGCCACTGTCACCATGCGGACTGCCACCATGAGCACTATCACAGTGGGCACTGTCACCATGAGAACTGTCACCATGGGCAGTGTATCCATGGGAACTGTCACCATGGGCACTATCATGGTGAGCACTATCACCATGGGAACTGTCACCATCGGAACAGTCACCATGCGCACTGTAACCATTGGCACTGCCACAGTGAGCACTGTCACAGTGAGCACTGTCACCATGGGAACTGTCACCATGTGCAGTGTCACCATGGGAACTCTCACTATGAGCACTGTCACCATGGGAAATGTCACTATGGGCAGTGTCACCATGGGCACTGTCACCATGGGTAGTGTCACCATGAGCACTATTACCATGAGCACTATCACCATGAGCACTATCATCACGGGCAGTGCCACCATGAGCACTATCACCGTGAGCACTATCACCATGGGTAGTGTCACCATGAGCAATATCACCATGGGCACTGTCACCATGAGCACTATTACAATGGGCATTATCACCATGAGCACTATCACCGTGAGCACTTTCAGTGTGGGCATTGTCACCATGTGCACTGTCACCATGAGCACTGTCACCATGAGCACTATCACCATGGCAAATTTGACCATGGGAATGGTCACCATGGGCAATGTCAACATGAGCACTGTCACCATGGGCACTGTCACCATGGGCACTGTCACCATGGGTATGCTGACCATGGGTACTTTCAACATGGGCACTGTCACCATGCGAAAAGTCACCATGAGCACTATCACCATGAGCACTATCACCAAGGGCACTGTCACCATGAGCACTGTCACCGTGTGCACTGTCACAGTGGGCACTATCAACATGAGCACTGTCATCATGAGCACTGTCACCATAGGAAATGTCACAGTGAGCACTGTCACTGTGGGCACTATCACCGTGGGCACTGTCACCATAGGCACTGTCACCATGGACACTGTCACCATGAGCACTATCATCATCGGCAGTGCTACCATGAGGAATTTCACCATCGGAACTCCAACCAAGTACAACGCCAGCATGAGCACAGTCATTATGGGCAGTGCCACTATGAGCACTGTCACCATGGGCACTTTCAACATGGGCCCTGTCACCATGCGAACTATCTCCATGAGCACTATCAGCGTGAGCAATTTCACCATGAGCACTGTCACCATGGGCACTGTCACAATGAGCACTGTCACCATGGGCACTGTAACCATGGGGACTTTCACCCTGAGCACTATCACCGTGAGCACTATCACCATGGGCAGGGTCACCGTGAGCAATATCACCAAGGGCACTGTGACTGTGAGCACTATTACCATGGGCAATATCACCATGAGCACTATCACCGTGAGCACTGTCACCGTGGGCACTGTCATCGTGTGCACTGTCACCATGAGCACTATCACCATGTGAACTGTCACCATGGGAATGGTCACCATGGGCACTGTCAAGATGAGCACTGTCACCATGGGAACTCTCACCATGAGCACTGTCACCATGGGAAATGTCACCATGGGCACTATCATCATGGGCAGTGCCACCATGAGGAATTTCACCATGAGAACTTCAACCGTGTACACCACCAGCTTTAGCACAGTCACCATGGGCTGTGTCACCATGAGCAGTGTCACCATGGGCACTGTCTCCATGCGAACTGTCACCATGAGCACTGTCACCATGGGCAATGTCACCATGAGCACTGTCACTGTGGGCACTGTCACCATGGGAACTGTCACCATGAGCACTATCACCGTGAGCACTATCACCATGGGCAGTGTCACTGTGAGCAATATCACCATCGCACTGTCACCATGAGCACTATTAACAAGGGTACTATCACCAAGGGCACTGTCACCATGAGCACTGTCATCATGGGCACTGTCACCATAGGAACTGTCACCATGAGCACTGTCACTGTGGGCACTATCACCCTGAGCACTATCAAAATGGGCACTGTCACCATAGGCACTGTCACCATGGACACTGTCACCATGAGCACTATCATCATGGGCAGTGCTACCATGAGCAATTTCACCATCGGAACTCCATCCATGTACACCGCCAGCGTGAGCACAGTCAACATGGGCAGTGTCACCATGAGCAGTGTCCCCATGGGCACTTTCAACATGGGCCCTATCACCATGCGAACTGTCACCATGAGCACTATCACCATGAGCACTGTCACCATGAGCATAGTCACCATCGGGTCTGTCACCATGAGCACTATGACCGTGTGCACTATCACCATAGGTAGTGTCACGGTGAGCAATATCACCATGGGCACTGTCACCATGAGCACTATTACCATGGGCACTATCACCATGAGCACTATCACAGTGAGCACTGTCACCGTGGGCAATGTCACCATGTGCACTGTCACCATGAGCACTGTCACCATGAGCACTGTCACTGTTGGTACTGTCACCATGAGCAATGTCACCATTGGCACTGTCACCATGTGCCCTGTCACCATAGGCACTGTCACCGTGGACACTGTCACCATGAACAATATCATCATAGGCAGTGCCAGCATAAGGAATTTCACCATGGGAACTCCAACCATGTATAGCACCAGCATGAGCATAGTCATCATGGTCAGTGTCACCATGAACACTGCCACCATGGGCACTTTCAACATGGGCACAGTCACCATGCGAACTATCACCATAAGGACTACCACCATGAGCAATATTACTATGAACACTATCACCAAGGACACTGTCAACGTGAGCACTATCACCGTAAGCACTATCACCATGAGCACTGTCACCGTGAGCACTGTCACCATGGGCAATTTCAACATGGCCACTGTCACCATGGGCACTGTCACCATGGGAACTCTCACCATGAACACTGTCACCATGGGAAATGTCATTATGGGCAGTGTCACCTTGGGCACTGTCACCATGGGCAGTGTCACCATGAGCACTATTACCATGAGCAGTATCACCATGAGCACTATCACCATGGGCACTGTCACACTGAGCACTATTACCATGGGTACTATCACCAAGGGCACTGTCATCGTGAACACTGTCACCATGAGCACTGTTACTGTGGGCCTTGCCACCATGAGCACTGTCATCATGGCCACTGTCACCATGCGGACTGCCACCATGAGCACTATCACAGTGGGCACTGTCACCATGAGAACTGTCACCATAGGCAGTGTATCCATGGGAACTGTCACCATGGGCACTATCATGGTGAGCACTATCACCATGGGAACTGTCACCATCGGAACAGTCACCATGCGCACTGTAACCATTGGCACTGCCACAGTGAGCACTGTCACAGTGAGCACTGTCACCATGGGAACTGTCACCATGTGCAGTGTCACCATGGGAACTCTCACTATGAGCACTGTCACCATGGGAAATGTCACTATGGGCAGTGTCACCATGGGCACTGTCACCATGGGTAGTGTCACCATGAGCACTATTACCATGAGCACTATCACCATGAGCACTATCATCACGGGCAGTGCCACCATGAGCACTATCACCGTGAGCACTATCACCATGGGTAGTGTCACCATGAGCAATATCACCATGGGCACTGTCACCATGAGCACTATTACAATGGGCATTATCACCATGAGCACTATCACCGTGAGCACTTTCAGTGTGGGCATTGTCACCATGTGCACTGTCACCATGAGCACTGTCACCATGAGCACTATCACCATGGCAAAGTTGACCATGGGAATGGTCACCATGGGCAATGTCAACATGAGCACTGTCACCATGGGCACTGTCACCATGGGCACTGTCACCATGGGTATGCTGACCATGGGCACTTTCAACATGGGCACTGTCACCATGCGAAAAGTCACCATGAGCACTATCACCATGAGCACTATCACCAAGGGCACTGTCACCATGAGCACTGTCACCGTGTGCACTGTCACAGTGGGCACTATCAACATGAGCACTGTCATCATGAGCACTGTCACCATAGGAAATGTCACAGTGAGCACTGTCACTGTGGGCACTATCACCGTGGGCACTGTCACCATAGGCACTGTCACCATGGACACTGTCACCATGAGCACTATCATCATCGGCAGTGCTACCATGAGGAATTTCACCATCGGAACTCCAACCAAGTACAACGCCAGCATGAGCACAGTCATTATGGGCAGTGCCACTATGAGCACTGTCACCATGGGCACTTTCAACATGGGCCCTGTCACCATGCGAACTATCTCCATGAGCACTATCAGCGTGAGCAATTTCACCATGAGCACTGTCACCATGGGCACTGTCACAATGAGCACTGTCACCATGGGCACTGTAACCATGGGGACTTTCACCCTGAGCACTATCACCGTGAGCACTATCACCATGGGCAGGGTCACCGTGAGCAATATCACCAAGGGCACTGTGACTGTGAGCACTATTACCATGGGCAATATCACCATGAGCACTATCACCGTGAGCACTGTCACCGTGGGCACTGTCATCGTGTGCACTGTCACCATGAGCACTATCACCATGTGAACTGTCTCCATGGGAATGGTCACCATGGGCACTGTCAAGATGAGCACTGTCACCATGGGAACTCTCACCATGAGCACTGTCACCATGGGAAATGTCACCATGGGCACTATCATCATGGGCAGTGCCACCATGAGGAATTTCACCATGAGAACTTCAACCGTGTACACCACCAGCTTTAGCACAGTCACCATGGGCTGTGTCACCATGAGCAGTGTCACCATGGGCACTGTCTCCATGCGAACTGTCACCATGAGCACTGTCACCATGGGCAATGTCACCATGAGCACTGTCACTGTGGGCACTGTCACCATGGGAACTGTCACCATGAGCACTATCACCGTGAGCACTATCACCATGGGCAGTGTCACTGTGAGCAATATCACCATCGCACTGTCACCATGAGCACTATTAACAAGGGTACTATCACCAAGGGCACTGTCACCATGAGCACTATCTTCATGGGCACTGTCACCATAGGAACTGTCACCATGAGCACTGTCACTGTGGGCACTATCACCCTGAGCACTATCAAAATGGGCACTGTCACCATAGGCACTGTCACCATGGACACTGTCACCATGAGCACTATCATCATGGGCAGTGCTACCATGAGCAATTTCACCATCGGAACTCCATCCATGTACACCGCCAGCGTGAGCACAGTCAACATGGGCAGTGTCACCATGAGCAGTGTCCCCATGGGCACTTTCAACATGGGCCCTATCACCATGCGAACTGTCACCATGAGCACTATCACCATGAGCACTGTCACCATGAGCATAGTCACCATCGGGTCTGTCACCATGAGCACTATGACCGTGTGCACTATCACCATAGGTAGTGTCACGGTGAGCAATATCACCATGGGCACTGTCACCATGAGCACTATTACCATGGGCACTATCACCATGAGCACTATCACAGTGAGCACTGTCACCGTGGGCAATGTCACCATGTGCACTGTCACCATGAGCACTGTCACCATGAGCACTATCACCATGGGAAGTGTCAACATGGGAACGGTCACCATGGGCACTGTCAACGTGAGCACTGTCAGCATGGGAACTCTCACCAGGAGCACTGTCTCCATGGGAAATGTCACCCTGGACACTGTTCACTATGGGAAGTGTCACCATGAGCACTGTCACCATGGGCACTGTCACTATGGACACTGTCTCCATGGGCACTCTCACCATGGACACTGTCACTGTGGAAAATGTCACCATGGGCACTGTAACCATCTACACTGTCCCCAGGAGCACTATCACCATGGACACTGTATCCATCAGCATTGTCCCCATGGGCACTGTCAATATGAGCACTGTCACCATGGGAACTCTCACCATGAGCACTGTCACCATGGCCAGTGTCACCATGGCCACTGTCACCATAAGCACTGTCACAAAGGGAAATGTCACCATGGGCACTCTCACCATTTGCTCTGTCACCGTGGGCACTGTCACCATGAGCACTGTTCAACATGGGCACTGTCACCTAGAGCACTGCCACTGTGGGCACTATCACCGTGAGCACTGTCACCATGAGCACTGTCAACATGGACACTGTCACCATGAGCATTGTGACCTTGAGCACTGTCACCATGGGAACTTTCACCATGGGCACTGTAACCATGGGCACTGTCACCATGGACAATGTCACCTTGGGAACCGTCACCATGGAAAATGTCACCATGGGCACTGTTGGCCATGGACACTGTCACCATGGGCACTGTGAACATGAGCACTGTCACCATGTAAACTCTTACCATGAACACTGTCACCATGGGAAATGTCACCATGGGCACTGTCACCATGGACACTGTCACCATGAGCACTATCATCATGGGCTGTGCTACCATGAGGAATTTCACCATCGGAACTCCAACCATGTACACCGCCAGCATGAGCACAGTCACCATGGGCAGTGTCACCATGAGCACTATCACCATGAGCACTATCACCATGTGCACTATCACCACGGACACTGTCACCGTGAGAACTATCACCGTGAGCACTGTCACCATGAGAACTGTCACCATGGGCCCTGTAACCATGGGAACTGTCACCATGAGCACTATCACCGTGACCACTATCAACATGGGCAGTGTCACCGTGAGCACTATCTCCGTGAACACTTTCACCATGACTACTATCACCGTGGGCACTATAAGCATGAGCACTATCACCATGAGCACTGTCACTGCGGGCACTGTCACCGTGTTCACTGTCACCATGAGCACTGTAACCATGAGCCCTATCACCATGGGAACTGTCACCATGGGAACAGTCACTATGGGCACTGCCATGATGAGCACTGTCACCATGGGAACTCTCACCATGAGCACTATCACCATGGGAAATGTCACCATGGGCACTGTCACCATGGGCACTGTCACCATGGGCGCTGTCACCATGGAAACTGTCACCATGAGCACTATAATCATGGGCAGTGCCACCATAAGGAATTTCACCATTGTAACACCAACCATATACACCGCCAGCATGAGCACAGTCACCATGGGGACTGTCAACATGAGCACTGTCACCATGGGAAATGTCTACATGAGCACTATCACCATGATCACTATCACCAAGGGCACTGTCACCATGAGCACTATCACCGTGGACAATGTCACCATGAGAACTATCACCGTGAGCACTATCACCATGGGAAGTGTCACCGTGAGAACTGTCACCATGGACATTGTCACCGTGGGCACTGTCACCATGAGCACTGTCACCATGAGCACTGTCACTGTTGGTACTGTCACCATGAGCAATGTCACCATTGGCACTGTCACCATGTGCCCTGTCACCATAGGCACTGTCACCGTGGACACTGTCACCATGAACAATATCATCATAGGCAGTGCCACCATAAGGAATTTCACCATGGGAACTCCAACCATGTATAGCACCAGCATGAGCATAGTCATCATGGTCAGTGTCACCATGAACACTGCCACCATGGGCACTTTCAACATGGGCACAGTCACCATGCGAACTATCACCATAAGGACTACCACCATGAGCAATATTACTATGAACACTATCACCAAGGACACTGTCAACGTGAGCACTATCACCGTAAGCACTATCACCATGAGCACTGTCACCGTGAGCACTGTCACCATGGGCAATTTCAACATGGCCACTGTCACCATGGGCACTGTCACCATGGGAACTCTCACCATGAACACTGTCACCATGGGAAATGTCATTATGGGCAGTGTCACCTTGGGCACTGTCACCATGGGCAGTGTCACCATGAGCACTATTACCATGAGCAGTATCACCATGAGCACTATCACCATGGGCACTGTCACAGTGAGCACTATTACCATGGGTACTATCACCAAGGGCACTGTCATCGTGAACACTGTCACCATGAGCACTGTTACCGTGGGCCTTGCCACCATGAGCACTGTCATCATGGCCACTGTCACCATGCGGACTGCCACCATGAGCACTATCACAGTGGGCACTGTCACCATGAGAACTGTCACCATGGGCAGTGTATCCATGGGAACTGTCACCATGGGCACTATCATGGTGAGCACTATCACCATGGGAACTGTCACCATCGGAACAGTCACCATGCGCACTGTAACCATTGGCACTGCCACAGTGAGCACTGTCACAGTGAGCACTGTCACCATGGGAACTGTCACCATGTGCAGTGTCACCATGGGAACTCTCACTATGAGCACTGTCACCATGGGAAATGTCACTATGGGCAGTGTCACCATGGGCACTGTCACCATGGGTAGTGTCACCATGAGCACTATTACCATGAGCACTATCACCATGAGCACTATCATCACGGGCAGTGCCACCATGAGCACTATCACCGTGAGCACTATCACCATGGGTAGTGTCACCATGAGCAATATCACCATGGGCACTGTCACCATGAGCACTATTACAATGGGCATTATCACCATGAGCACTATCACCGTGAGCACTTTCAGTGTGGGCATTGTCACCATGTGCACTGTCACCATGAGCACTGTCACCATGAGCACTATCACCATGGCAAAGTTGACCATGGGAATGGTCACCATGGGCAATGTCAACATGAGCACTGTCACCATGGGCACTGTCACCATGGGCACTGTCACCATGGGTATGCTGACCATGGGCACTTTCAACATGGGCACTGTCACCATGCGAAAAGTCACCATGAGCACTATCACCATGAGCACTATCACCAAGGGCACTGTCACCATGAGCACTGTCACCGTGTGCACTGTCACAGTGGGCACTATCAACATGAGCACTGTCATCCTGAGCACTGTCACCATAGGAAATGTCACAGTGAGCACTGTCACTGTGGGCACTATCACCGTGGGCACTGTCACCATAGGCACTGTCACCATGGACACTGTCACCATGAGCACTATCATCATCGGCAGTGCTACCATGAGGAATTTCACCATCGGAAC